>NC_091303.1:43483232-43551987 GCF_038502225.1 Cherax quadricarinatus | reverse complement strand
CCTGTGTTCGGCAAGAATAGGGGCGGCAAGTCGAAGGGCAACACCAGTGCGGATAGTCTGTGGGTAGAGGGGTGTGCCAAGGCTTGAGTTGGGAAGAGCCAACAGAAAATCCCCTGTATGAAGAGCTTTCACTGCCAGGAGACGGCCCTATCCTTCCCTGACACACTCTGAAGTACTGTTGAGGTTATATTCTCCACTATTGGGCCATCCCAGTGCGACTGTTTGTAGTTATTGGGGGGAGCAAGTCTGGTTTTGGAGCCCATTAGATTAAACCAGATCATGGCTCCTTCAATGAACTTTTGGTCCTGGACTCCAATCTTGTCCCTAAGATGTTCAGGGAGAATCGCTACTACAAGCCCTCTATATGGAACGCATGAGGACAGAAAAGCAGGTAGCACAATCTGTCATGACTTGCGGACACCAATGCCTCCTAGTCTGACTGTAAGTATAGCTTGGTTCCACTGCCCGTCTTCTAGAGTAAGGTTAAGTACTTTTGTAAAAATCTGCCTCAGGATACTGTTATATTCGTGCAGCATAGGGTTATCATATGTAGGTGCACATCATAGGAAATATGTCAGCCTGAGCAGACTCAAGCACTTTGTGAGAAAGTACAAGGCATCGTGGGTGTCAAGATTGCCTATTCGTTGTTCCATTCTCCTCAACTCTTTCAATTTCTTCCTGAGGATTGTGTCAATGGTATCGCTTCCCAGAGGTGCCCCAAGCAAGACGGTATTTGTAGGAGCAATGACTAATGCTCCTGGTAGTTTGGATCTCACTGTATTTATCACTTGTTGACTGACTGAGATGATTTCACATTTGGATGGATTCAGGATGAGACCCATTTCCTGTCCCCGTGTCATCACCTGTGTAAGATCATCTAGGAGGGACTCCTATGTACCTGCTAGTGCGCCATCATCCAGGAACCAGATGTTTAGCTCACTGGTCAGTCTGACTGTGATTTCCCTAAGTGCTATACAGAAGCGAAATGGTGCAAGAGGATGGATTCCCTTACTGGACACCCTCTGATGATGTGATTTCATGCTGTCCAAATATATCCAGCTGAAACAAAGGGGAAGAGACCAGGGAAATACATATATATATATATATATATATATATATATATATATATATATATATATATATATATATATATATATATATATATATATATATATATGTATATATATAAGCAAAACAACCACTGTGAAAGAATAGAGAAATTCCAAGCGATTTCGTGACTACTGACATTATCAAGGAACAACGTGAGTAGTCACGAAATCGCTTGGAACTTCTCTATTCTTTCACAGTGGTTGTTTTGCATATTCTGAAATCACCTGTTTACTGTGATTTTATTGCATATACATACATATATATATGTATATATATATATATATATATATATATATATATATATATATATATATATATATATATATATAGATATATATATATATATTTTATATATATATATATATATATATATATATAAAATATATATATATATATATATATATTATATATATATATATATATATATATATATATATATATATACATATATATATATATATATATATATATATATATATTTTATTATCACACTGGCCGATTCCCACCAAGGCAGGGTGGCCCGAAAAAGAAAAACTTTCACCATCATTCACTCCATCACTGTCTTGCCAGAAGGGTGCTTTACACTACAGTTTTTAAACTGCAACATTAACACCCCTCCTTCAGAGTGCAGGCACTGTACTTCCCATCTCCATGACCCAAGTCCGGCCTGCCGGTTTCCCTGAACCCCTTCAAAAATGTTAATTTGCTCACACTCCAACAGCACGTCAAGTATTAAAAACCATTTGTCTCCATTCACTCCTATCAAACACGCTCACGCATGCCTGCTGGAAGTCAAAGCCCCTCGCACACAAAACCTCCTTTACCCCCTCCCTCCAACCTTTCCTAGGCCGATCCCTACCCCGCCTTCCTTCCACTACAGATTGATACACTCTTGAAGTCGCTCTGTTTCGTTCCATTCTCTCTACATGTCCGAACCACCTCAACAACCCTTCCTCAGCCCTCTGGACAACAGTTTTGGTAATCCCACACCTCCTCCTAACTTCCAAACTACGAATTCTCACATTGCCCTCAGACTTGACATCTCAACTGCCTCCAGCCTTCTCCTCGCTGCAACATTCATCACCCATGCTTCACCCATATAAGAGCGTTGGTAAAACTATACTCTCATACATTCCCCTCTTTGCCTCCAAGGACAAAGCTCTTTGTCTCCACAGACTCCTAAGTGCACCACTCACCCATTTTCCCCTCATCAATTCTATGATTCACTTCATCTTTCATAGACCCATCCACTGACACGTCCACTCCCAAATATCTGAATACATTCACCTCCTCCATACTCTCTCCCTCCAATCTGATATCCAATCTTTCATCTCCTAATCTTTTTGTTATCCTCATAACCTTACTCTTTCCTGTATTCACTTTTAATTATCTTCTTTTGCACACCCTACCAAATTCATCCACCAATCTCTGCAACTTCTCATCAGAATCTCCCAAGTGCACAGTGTCATCAGCAAAGAGCAACTGTGACAACTCCCACTTTATGTGTGATTCTTTATCTTTTAACTCCACGCCTCTTGCCAAGACCCTCGCATTTACTTCTCTTACAACCCCATCTATAAATATATTAAACAACCACGTGACATCACACATCCTTGTCTAAGGCCTACTTTTACTGGGAAATAATTTCCCTCTTTCCTACATACTCTAACTTGAGCCTCACTATCCTCGTAAAAACTGTTCACTGCTTTCAGTAACCTACCTCCTACACCATACACCTGCAACATCTGCCACATTGCCCCCCTATCCACCCTGTCATACGCCTTTTCCAAATCCATAAATGCCACAAAGACCTCTTTAGACATATCTAAATACTGTTCACTTATGTTTCACTGTAAACACCTGGTCCACACACCCCCTACCTTTCCTAAAGCCTCCTTGTTCATCTGCTATCCTATTCTCCGTCTTACTCTTAATTCTTTCAATAATAACTCTACCATACACTTTACCAGGTATACTCAACAGACTTCTCCCCCTAAAATTTTTGCACTCTCTTTTGTCCTCTTTGCTTTTATACAAAGGAACTATGCTTGCTCTCTGCCAATCCCTAGGTACCTTACCCTCTTCCATACATTTATTAAATAATTGCACCAACCACTCCAAAACTATATCCCCACCTGCTTTTAACATTTCTATCTTTATCCCATCAATCCCGGCTGCCTTACCCCCTTTCATTTTACCTACTGCCTCACGAACTTCCCCCACACTCACAACTTCCCTATCTTCATCGCCATTTAACAATTCCTCAAAATATTCCCTCCATCTTCCCAATACCTCTAACTCTCCATTTAATAACTCTCCTCTCCTATTTTTAACTGACAAATCCATTTGTTCTCTAGGCTTCCTTAACTTGTTAATCTTACTCCAAAACTTTTTCTTATTTTCAACAAAATTTCTTGATAACATCTCACCCACTCTCTCATTTGCTCTCTTTTTACATTGCTTCACCACTCTCTTAACCTCTCTCTTTTTCTCCATATACTCTTCCCTCCTTGCATGACTTCTACTTTGTAAAAACTTCTCATATGCTAACTTTTTCTCCCTTACTACTCTCTTTACATCATCATTCCACCAATCGCTCCTCTTCCCTCCCGCACCCACTTTCCTGTAACCACAAACTTCTGTTGAACACTCTAACACTACATTTTTAAACTTACCCCATACCTCTTCGACCACATTGCCTATGCTCTCATTAGCCCATCTATCCTCCAATAGCTGTTTATATCTTACCCTAGTTGCCTCCTCTTTTAGTTTATAAACCTTCACCTCTCTCTTCCCTGATGCTTCTATTCTCCTTGTATCCCATCTACCTTTTACTCTCAGTGTAGCTACAACTAGAAAGTGATCTGATATATCTGTGGCCCGTCTTTAAACATGTACATCCTGAAGTCTACTCAACAGTCTTTTATCTACCAATACATAATCCAACAAACTACTATATAAATATATATATATATGTCGTGCCGAATAGGCAGAATTTGCGATCTTGGCTTAAATAGCAACGCTCATCTTGCCATATAGGACAAGTGAAAATTTGTGTATGCAATAATTTCGCCAAAATCATTCTGAACCTAACGAAAAAATTATATTTCACTGTGTTTGTTTGGTATTAAATTATTGTAAACAAATCTAAAATATATTTAGTTGGGTTAGGCTAAAATAAATTGCGCTTGTTATAATAAGGTTAGGTAAGTTTTCTAAGTTCCTTTTGGTGCAAAATTATAAATTTTTACATCAACATTAATGAAAAAATATATATATTTAAACGTATAAGAGAAAATTTTAGAAAGGACTTAATTTTAAATGAGTTCTTGCTAATTGACCAGTTTTACATATTCGGCACGACATATATATATGTATATATATATATATATATATATATATATATATATATATATATATATATATATATATATATATATATATATATATATATATATATATATATATATATATATATATATATATATTTATATATATATATATGTCGTGCCGAATAGGCAGAACTTGTGATCTTGGCTTAAATAGCAACGCTCATCTTGTCATATAGGACAAGCGAAAATTTGTGTATGCAATAATTTCGCCAAAATCATTCTGAACCTAACGAAAAAAAATATATTTCACTGTGTTTGTTTAGTATTAAATTACTGTAAACAAATCTAAATATATTTAGTTGGGTTAGGCTAAAATAAATTTTTCTTGTTATAATAAGGTTAGGTAAGTTTTCTAACATTCTTTTGGTGCAAAATTAAATTTTTTTACATTAAGATTAATGAAAAAATATATCTTTAAACGTATAAGAGAAAATTTTAGAAAGGACTTAATTTTAAATGAGTTCTTGCTAATTGACCAGTTTTACATACTCGGCACGACATATATATATATATATATATGCTTAGAATTCGCAAGAACAGGCGAAATATTCGGAAACACTGATCTCTGGCCGAAGGAGAGTCGAACCTACGAACCATAGAACAAGGTACGCAGTGCTTTGACGACCGTACCACACTGGACGGTCGGGTAAAGCACTGCGTACGGGTAAAGCACTGTCAGGTTGTACTTACCTAGTTGTACTTACCTAGTTGTACTTACCTAGTTGAGGTTGCAGGGGTCGAATCCTAGTTCCTGGCCCCACCTCTTCACTGATCGCTACTAGATCACTCTCCCTGAACCGTGAGCTTTATCATACCTCTGCTTAAAGCTATGTATGGATAATGCCTCCACTACATCGCTTCCGAAACTATTCCACTTCCTGACTACTCTGTGTGTGTGTGTGTGTGTGTGTGTGTGTGTGTGTGTGTACTCACCTATTTGTACTCACCTATTTGTGGTTGCAGGGGTCGAGTCCTAGCTCCTGGCCCCGCCTCTTCACCGGTTGCTACTAGGCCCTCTCTCTTCCCGCTCCATGAGCTTTATCAAACCTCGTCTTAAAACTGTGTATGGTTCCTGTGTGTGTGTGTGTGTGTGTGTGTGTGCGTGTGTGTGTTTGTGTGTCATTAACTACATTGTCATTAAATGTCAAAAAATCTGAATATTTGTTTTTTTCAGAAGACCCAGTATGCCACAAAAAATTCAGTTGTCAGGAGCTCAGAAAAGAAAAATTTCCAAATAATCAAGCGAGAGAAACGCTGCAGTTTTGGCAAAGACAAAACGCCTTACAGAATTTTTGTCTGCTTCCGTAGTGGAAAACATAGAAGCTACTAATGAAGAACCAGTACCACTACCAGATGATGTTTCTTCTGAGGACCCACCTGCATTCCTTAGTACATCTGCAGAAAATAAATAGAACATACCAAGTCAAGATACTAAAGGCGATGAATCACCACAATCACATTCTACAGATTCTTTTGTGAAGCGCCACCTTGTGATTCAGACCCAGCCATGCGGTTTCCTGACAGAGAAGTGCATGCGTCCTGTCGGTCAACTGCCAGCATATGCCAAAACAAAAATGATTCCGACTTAGAATCTCGACGCTATTATCAGTCAGGTCAGCGCAAGCTGGGCAGGCATTGTCGTCATTTCAAGAATTCTATGTTTTACTCTATTCACGACAATGGTGAACAGCATTTGAGAAAGTGGCTCCTGTACAGCCCATCAAAGGTGCTGTTTATTGCTTTTATTGTACTCTGATGTCCAGCGGATGTAACAGGTTTTCCAACAAGGATGACTTTAATGACTAGAAAAAAGCAGAGGAAAGAATGAAAATTCATGAAAAAAAAGTCAAGGTCACCGAAATTCTGCCCTGAAGTTTAATCTTCGATGTAAGGACTCCTCTCATGTTGATAGGCAGTTGGAGAAACTAGTGTATGAAAACAAGAAATACTGGTGTGAAGTATTGCGCTGTGTTGTGGCAGTGACAGTCTTTTTAGCTGAGAGAGACCTGGCATTTAGGGGTAGTGATGAGATCATAAGATCCAAGCATAATGGAACTTTTTAGGAATTATGAAACTTATTGCACAGTTTGATCCATTTCTGATGGGACACCTTAAATAATCTGTCAATCCTGGAAGTGGTAAGCAGTCATATTTATCATCAACAATCCACGAAGAAATTGTTCAACTGATGGCGAAATATGTTAAGAATTATATTGTGACAGAGCTTAAAACTGCAAAGTACTTTTCAGTTTCAGTTGAGTCAACACCAGACCTGGCTCTCACAAGGCTGAAGTGCTGTATGCATCTCTGCTAGAATTTCTAGAAAAAGAAGGTATTAATTTTGAAGATTGCAGAGGGCAGTCCTACGACAATGCCAGTAATATGTCCGGTTGCTACACAGGAAGGTAGACCAGACTTAAAAATAAGAACTCAGCAGCAGTTTTTATTCCCTGTGCTGCTCACTAACTGAATCTTGTAGGGCAGGCTGCTGCCTCTTGCTGTGTGGAAGCTGTTAGTTATTTTGGCTTTATACAGAGCTTATACACCTTTTTTTTTCTGCGTCAACACACAAATGGGCAAATGTAATGAAGTCCTTGGAAGGAAAGAAAAGAGCACTAACTTGTGAAATCTCTTTCAGACACTCGTTGGTCAGCAAGAGCTAATGCTGCCGAAGCCCTTGTAAATGGATACAACTCTATTCAAAATGTCCTCAGAGATACTGAAAGTGACTTGGAGCAAACACCCGAAGCAAGACATGAAGTTCGGACAATGGGAGACAAAATGGATTGTCTTGAAACTGCTCTGATGGCTAAGATCTGGAACATAGTCCTTATACGGTTCAATAGTGCAAGCAAAGCTTTCCAAGGTGTTGATGTTGACCTGAAAAAGGTGGTGGATTAAATTGATTCTCTAGAAAGGTTTCTGAAAATCAATTCGAAGGTATGAAGAGCTGGAACTGGATGCTAGGGACATCTGTGACAACACAGACTACAAATCAACTACAAGCAGGCAAAGAAAGAGAAACAAGCAATATGATGAAAACCCAACATCAGTCTCAGATGAAGTCGTTTGATCTCCCAGAGAAAAATTCAAATGTGAAACTTTCACTGTTATTTTTAGATCAGTTGTGCAAGCAGTGTATGACAGGTTCAATGTAACAGTCAACTTATGCAGTCTACCTGATGCAGAGATAAAAAATGAGGCTAAGAAACTTGCCAGTATTTACCCCTCAAGACTTCATTAGTGTGTTTGTTGAGGAAATTGTCCAGTTTACAGCCTTTGCCAAGCTCAGGTCATGTCTTACTCCATCTCAACAGACAGTTTTATTACATGATGAAGGGCTTGCTGATACCTTTCCTGGTGTTAATGTAGACCTTAGAATACATTTGAGCATGATGTCGTTCAGGAAATTGGCACTGATAAAGAATTATCTGAGGACGACAATGACCCATGAAAGACTAAGTGCTCTGTGCCAACTGGATGTTGAGAGCAGTGTCCTCAAGAAGATATAGTTTGATGAGTTAGTTAAAGATTTGGCTGATGTTAAGTGTAGAAAGAAAGACTTTATGTAGATATTGCAGTGTGATCATGTGATGCATGAATGTGATGTATGGTTTGCTAATTCCAGTTACTTATGTAATGTTTGATTTGTAAATTTGGTGATTTGCTGCAGACTGGAAAGATTATGTAAGAAATTTACTTATCCCCTTCTACTGACTTGCAGTATTTCGCTGGATGGCCAAAACACCAGCAATTCTACACTATTGTGGTGTAGGGATCAACTTTCAGTGTCCCGCGATATAAATCGAGGACGGAAGCTCACTAGAGTCAAAAGTTAAGCTAGCTATTTGCAGGGGTAGCTTCTCCGTCAAAGGGGAGTTAGTACATATGTGTTTACTTTGAGAATTGGAAGGTCTTGGACCTCAAGCTGTTCCAGAATGTCGTCACCACATGTCTGGAAATTATGTTGGACAATGGCATTAGGAAGAATAACGGTACCACTACAAGAATTGAGAGAATAGGTAAGTTTCATAGATTATCATACATAGCAGCATATGTGTAGAGAACTTGGGATAACCCAAAAAAGTCAGAGTGACTTATTTCCATTGGTGTCCTTTTAATACCTTATTATTATACTTTAAAGGATATAATATCTTATTATTATACTATAAAGGATATATACTAGGAATAACGTAAAAAGAGTTATTTACACTTACATGAGTGCTAGCTAAAAAAATAAAAATCATTCTTCTCCCTTTCTGTCGCTACATTCATTAGGTACCTCTTGGCACTCTTCTTGAACTGCTTCATGCGATGACTGGCTTTGACATGTGCAGGAAATCTGTTCCATTCCTTTATTGCTGTACAATAAAAGGTGTTTGAAGCCTGGCCACTGACTGTGGGTACTACAAAGTTGTGCTCTCCCCCCCTAGTACTATGATTGCTCCGGTTCCCGGCCTTGACAAAATTTACAGCAAGATATTCTGGACACTGTTTGTGAGCAATTTTATAAACTTAATTTAGCTTCAGTTGTTTTACTCTGTCTTCAATATTCAGCATATCCAATTGTTGTAATTCATCCTGGCCTACATGTTCTCTTGGACCCAGGTCCAGGATGAATCTTACCATTTTGTTCTGGGTGATTTGCAATCTATCTTTCAGTTTTTTTTTGTCAAGGCAAAGTACCAAGAAGAGCAAGAGTAGTCCACATGACATTACATAAGGTTCTGTGAGCCTCAGTTGGTAGACACTGTGCTTGTCTGCTGTAGACGAACTTCAGTCTAGCATTCGCTTTCCTTGCTACACTGTTCCCGATCAATTCTTCTGACATGCATGGGTCAAAGGGGATTCCCAGATATTTTACTGAGGAAACTGAAGTGATGGGCTCCCCATTACACTGGACATTAAAATTATTTACCCTTCTCAGTTTATGTTTCGTGCCAAAGAGTATTGCTTCCGTTTTTCCGAGGTGTAACGATAGTTTGTTGTCTACTAACCATTTGCTGCAGGACTCAAGTTTTAGTGTTATTACATTAGCTATATCTTGTGGGTCTTTACCTAACACTAACAGAGAACTGTCATCCGCATACAGTAGGAGTTTGCACTTGACACTGATGGGCATGTCATTTACATAATATAATAATAATAAGTGACCCAGAATACTACCTTGGGGACTCCACATTCTATCGGCAGGGGTTCTGATTCCGTTTTGTTGATTTTGACAATTTGTTTCCTATTGCTAAGATAGGACTTAAACCAGTCTATGGAACCTATGCGGATAAAGTTGAAGTTTCTTTCAAAATATATTGTGGTTGACTGTATCGAAGGCCTTTTGCAAGTCTAAGGTTACCATACCTATGAGGTATGAGATGGTGTTATTGAATTGTTACAGGAATAACGTCTATGTCTACCTGGAGACTACCTGGAAGATATTACGGGAACCAACGTCCCCGCGGCCCGGTCCATGACCAGGTCTCCCGGCGGGTCAGGGCCTGATCAACCAGGCTGTTACTGCTGGCCGCACGTAGTCCAACGTACGAACCACAGCCCGGCTGATCCGGCACCGACTTTAAGTATCTGTCCAGGGGTCTATTGGTAATTCCCCTTAAGCAGGGTGGGAGGCTGTTAAACAGTCTTGGGCTTTCTCTTAGTGTACCAATGGCGCCCCTACTTTTCATTGGGGAAATTTTGCACCTCCTGCCCAGCCTTTTACTTTCATAGGGAGTGATTTCTGTGTGTAGATTCGGGATCATTCCTTCTAGGATTTTCGAAGTGTAGATTATGATATATCTCTCTCGTCTGGGTTTCAATTAGTACAAGTCAAGTGCTTCCAAGCGTTCCCAGTAATTGAGGTGTTTGATAGAACTTATATGTGCAGTAAAGGTTCTCTGTACATTCTCTAGATCTGCAATTTCACCTGCTTTGAACGGAGATGTTAATGTACATCAATATTCCAACCTAGAGAGAACAAGCGATTTGTGATTTGAAAAGGATCATCGCTGGCTTGGCATCTCTTATTCTGAACGTTCTCATTATCCATCCTGTCATTTTCTTTGATCGTGGCACTGTTGTGATCCTTGAAGTGAGATATTCAGCCATTACCACTCCTAGGTCTCTCACATTATTTTTCCGCTCTATTGTATGATGAGAGTTTGTAGTATACTCAGCTCTAGTTATTATCTCCAGTTTTCCATAATGGAGTAGTTGGAATTTGACTTCAGTGAACATCATATTGTTTTCCGTTGCCCATTGAAAAACTTGGTTTATATCTTCTTGGGGGTTAACAGTGTCCTCAATAGATGACAGTCTCATGCAGATCCTAGTATCGTCTGCAAAGGATGATACGGTGCTGTGGATTACATTTCTGTCTATGTCTGATATGAGGATGAGGAACAGGGGGCGAGTACTGTGCCTTGTGGAACAGAGTTTTTCACTATTGCAGCTTCCGATTTACCTCTATTGACCACTACTCTGTGTATTCGATTGTCAGAAAGATAAAGATCCATCTCCCCACTTTGCCAGCTATTCCTTTAGCACGTATTTTGTGCGCTATTACGCTGTGATCACACTTTTCATAGGATTTTGCAAAGTCTGTGTATATTACATCGCATTCTGTTTTTCTTCCAGTGCATTCAAGATCATATCATAGTGATCCAATAGTTGCGAAAGGCAGGAGCAACCTGCTCTGAACCCATGTTGCCCTGGATTGTGCAGTTTTTGGGAATTCAAGTGGTTTGCAATCATGGTTCTTAGTACTCTTTGTTATGCAGAAAAGTGGGATACCTGGGGCTAGAGCCTTGTCTAAGGGAAAAGGTAAACGTTACACACATCTCAAGCATAAACAGGCCACCCAGGGCTATCCCAGTCAAAACAGAAAGCGCTAAACCAGCATTTGTACTTCAATGGGTTGATTAACAGAGGGTTAGGCAAAAATCCTAGTTAGGAAAATATATCTATTTATTCAGCATAACACTATATACACACTCTAGAAAACACTCTCATGTATCTCCTATCCTAAATGCCCACATAGCGGGCACAAGAATCAGGCGGCTGGCGGTCCAGTAACCATAACACTCGGCCTAGTCAGCGCCAGGCCGTCACTACTCCAATACCAACCCCATTTCTTATTTCCTCACTCATCCCACAGCACCCTGACCATGTCAAAGCCTAGGTGAGCATACAGGTAAGCCATAGAAGAGCCTATGGCTTGGGTTAGCTAAACAAAAGGAGTACACAACTAGAAACTTAGCTTAAATACACAGCATCTCCGACGCCAGCCTCCACACCATGCTGACTCCACGTGACTCCCCCAGGCCACGCTTACTCCGCATACCCAAACACAGTTGGAAAATAAATCCCTAGCAGGATTTTTTTATAATTATAGTTTAACCTACTTTACAGTACCCCTAAAAGCACATTATGAATTATAAAATTATGCTTTACAATTATAACATTCATGCTATTATGACACCCTTCTGTACTGTATATACATTACAATGTCATGCAGAACCCTGCATAACAACATTATAATGTCATGCAGAACCCTGCATAACACCCCCACCCCCAGACCATAGGTCTCACTCTGCTAGCAGGGTCCCTACGGACACCTCTAGGCAAAAGGAAAAAGAAAGAAAATGAATCCCACATTAAGGTCTGAGGCAACGGGCAAAAATGATAACTGGAGAATGACCACCATACTATCATGGCCTTTTGGTACTACAAATATGCAATATTAAAAAACTGAGGTACTAGACTGCTGACATGTGAAACTCGCCGAACATGAAGGTGATTAAGTTCTATGCCAAACGAGCCCACAGTCATGCTCTTAGACAGTTGTGTTAGGAAAAGGTGCCATCACAACACAGTGGTGGCCAGGCACTGGCGTTGATGCATTTTACCTAAATTACATCAAGCAAACTTATAAACGAGCAAGTTAACTTTGTACGAAAGTGCCCCTGAGGAATGCCGTTTTATGAAGTAACACCAAAGTTCAGTATGTTGCAAGGCAGACCAATCTGTATGTACCACCAAAAAAATTTTTTTTAAACATTAATTACATTTTCCAGGAGGAGTTCAAAGGAAAGGAAAACAGATTTTACATGTTAAATTCTACTTAGAAAGCAACATCACATTATCACTCCCATCTCACAGCAATTTTTAGTAAACAAAACTGGTTCCCCATGACACACCTCTGTGAGAATCAGGAGAGCACAGGAGAGGGGAAAATACCAGTCCTCCCAAAAAACGGGTGGATAGTCACATAAATCTTGTTGGTGGGACTGTGGCCGTAAAGCCCTGGAGTCATCACTGAGGACCTCCAAAAGGTGGACCTCTCAGGCCGACACCTACATGTCATTCCAAGGACCCTGGAGTCACCCCAGCGGTGATCCAAAAAGGAGAAAAAAAAATTTAAAAGGTCCTGGAGAACCAAAACACCTTGGATCCAAACAGTGATGGGCATCACCGCCAACCCCACATTCACTAAAACTTGCAGGTCCAACAGTCCCTATACCAACATAAAACGGAGGCGAGGCATCCCAGCCAACACCTAAAAAACGTAGCATACCTTACCTAGGCATGGCACTTGATGTGACTACCCCCAAAACACGCACACACTAGGGAATCCTGATACCTCCAGCTCCAGCTCAGCCTGCCCTTCTCCTTTGGGTGGTCCAGGGTTCCATCTACTCGTCTACCGCAAATCACTGCAAAATAAGAATAGATAAGTGATCTATACACTACATCGTGCACTTTAAACATGAGACAAGGCATCAGCAACCACATTTTCCGCTCCCTTCACATAATGAATCACAAGATTAAGAGGTTGGAGAAACAAGGCCCACCTCGTAAGTCGCTGATTGTGGTTCCTCATTAAGTGAAGGAAATGTAAAGGATTATGGTCACTATACACAGTTATAGGGTGAACTGATGATGATATATACCCCTCAAAATGTTGCACTACCAACACTAAGGCAAGTGCCTCCTTTTCCATGGTGGTATAACTTCTTTGGTGCCTGTTACTTTTTGCCAAGAAGCAGCTGAGTGGCATTACTTGCCCTGCTCTACCCTACACGAAGACTTCCCAACCCCTGTATCATTTTGCAAAACCCGGGGTGGGTAACTCAGGATTATACATAAAAGATCTTGAGGGTTAATGGCATACAAAAGATTCATGTACAGAGATATTAAAGTTACAAATATGGGTGTGTCCTTGGCACACATGGTCGTGGGAATCAGATGATCCCCCCACGGTTCATTCACACAATTTGCATGTAGTTCATAAAGAGGAGACGAAACCTTATTTCTTAAATGTACCTGGCGGCAGTCAGTGCATGTTCAAGGTACCACCTAGTGTGAGACCAGTAAAAGACAACGTCCACCGACTCTCGCTGGGTACAAACACAGTCTCTAGAAAGACACACTTCACTTCCTTCAAGGAGCCTGTTTCACCCCAGCGTACATCATGCCAGGCCTGCTGACGTTGCACAAATTCCCGAACCTCTACCTCATGGGGGTTAACATGACCCCATTTTTCAACATCCCAAATCTCTTTCACTAAGGTGCACCATGGCTGAGCCACCACTACAACCCGTCTTTCAGAAGATCCAAATCTCCCACAATCTCTTACAATTTTCCTGCTTACATTATCTTTCTCAGGGACCTTATCCACCATCATTTTGATGCCACCACACAGTTCCATCATAGCCTTCCCAGGACCCGGCTCCAATGCCAATCCCATCTCTCCAGCTTCCAGAATATGTAGCACCACCTCATGGTCCCACGTCATCCTGGGCGGACTGGCAGGCTGGTGCACTAGTGCCATCGACCTCATCTTAGTCAAGCAGTTTCTGAAACTGAGAAAAAACACCGTGGGGGAACATCACCATCGTCACATAGCTCATGACTTAATGATTCCAGAGTGCTTCCCCACACGGTAATGAAAAGGAGGGGAATTCCCTCATCCCAGTCATTCTGGTACTGGGTAAAACAAACGTGCATTGCCCTGAGAGACTGCGAAAACCACTGTGCTTTTCTTTGACTCCTAGGATGATATACATTGGTAAATTTAACCTCGAGTAGGCCTCTCAAAACTATATGACATTTCATAAAATATGACTTCTGGGTGATTTGTGCAAAGCCTAAGAGACAAAAATGTTTCACCAGAAATCTCAAAACCACACAAAATTATCCAGAAAGGGTATATCCATTGGTAACCTGTTAGAAGAAGTTATTAATAAACACTGGTTAGTCAGCCCTCCCTTCTAAACACTTAAATGTCGTTCCTTCGAAATCTGTAAAAAATACAGGCAATGACACTTTAATAGTTCTGCTGCAGCCACTTGGACACAGGTCCCCTTAAAAAGAGTCGTGCTCAATTGATCAACTCTGCAAAACAAACATTTGGTAAATTTGGGAACCACATCCTCCGCAACAGCTGATAAGTGAATAGCGTTCCAGAGGTCACAACCTTCCTGGGCCTCACTCAGCTGCTGCAGAGTCAGGGGATTTTTTCCCACATCAGCACCAAGACCACTTCTCCAACCGAGTTCCGGTTGAGCCGGTTCATCACTGCTCCGAGTCTCCTGCAGGTCAGACTCAATGAACAGGCTCCCCAGGCTTAAACCATCACCACAGTGTGCAGAAGGGTCACAGGGAGGCACAGCTCCTGTCTTGTTTCCCTGTTTAGTCCTAGAACACACTGAAAAATTTTCAGGCACCGTCGCTCCAATTAGGTCATTACCACCTTGTAAAGCAGAGTCCTGCAAAACCAAACATTCCTCACTTTTGAGGAGTCACACAATGTTGTTGCCTAGTAGAAGGTCAACTCCTGCGAAAGGTACATCTTCTGCAATACCTACAAGTAGGTACCCAGACTGGTATGCAGACTCTACCAATAACCTGTGCACCGGAGTCATGACAGGGACTTCAGTTATCCCTTTAAGAAAAATGTCCTATCTGGTGTAGGTGTTATCCGACACTGGCAATACACCCCTACGAAGCAAGGTGTATGTGCTACAAGTGTCCCTCAGAGACATAACACCCGTGACCCTACCTTCATTTTGGTGTAATGCCACAGTAGACTTACTTGAATAGACCTTCATCCGAGGGTCTAAGACAGCTGGTCTTCTTTGGATGCCTTAGGGCAAGACTGCAATGCAAGCAACATCATGTGTAACTGGTGTACTTACTGGGGAAGCATCTGCTGCAGCCTGGTCCCAAAGCATCTTCCGACAATATGGCTGCAGGTGACCCTGTTTATTGCAATATGTACAGTGATAAGGTTTGAAAGCCCCCTGAACACTTTACATAGGATGGGGCCCGTGACCTTGGGGAACTGGACTCTTTCTACCTGTCCCCAGTAGTCCTGGACCTGTGACAGCTGACTTAAAACCTTCTCGGGTAGGTATCGGAAAATTAGGCTTATTAAAACTCTGGTGGTTATTAGGCTGATAAATGGGTGGCTTAAACTTCTGAAATTTCTTATTCCTATTGGTGGGTGGAGAAAACTTACCATTATTACTATGTGGGGCGTGGTAACTACTACCAAATTTTTGGTTAGCTAAAAATCTGTCACCCAGCTCTGAAGCATTATTAAAATCATCAATATCCTTCTCCTCAAGATATGCCTTAAGGTCAGGAGGAACATTTCTCCGAAGATCCTCTAACAAAATTAAGGTAATTACACCCTCATAATTGCCTACCATCCCCTTTGAGCGACACCACCTATTTAGAAGTGACATCTTCTCCTTACCATATTCCACCAAAGACTGTCCTGCTTGAAACTTTAGTCCTCTAAACTTCTGCCGGTACCTTTCAGGCAACATTTGATAAGCCAGTAAAACTACCTCTTTTAGCTTATGATAATCAGAAAAGGCCGATCCTTCTAAAGAACTAACAGCCTGTAACCCTTTACCAACTAATTAGGTTCTCGCTAATGTTGCCCATTCCTTTTCCGGCCAAACTTGGGATTTGGCCGTACTTTCAAATAACAGAAAAAACTGGTCTGGATCTTTCTCTAGGAATTTGGGCACAAATTTTATGGCTTTATCCAAATGGAAAACATCTACCCTCGTGTCTGTGGCTGGGTGAGAAGCAAGATGCCTCTCTTGAGCTCTTTCTTGAGCCCTAAGCTCCTCTAAGGCTCTCTGTTCCTGGATCTTTGTACGCTCAATCCTTAACCATTCCTTTTCTTCTGCAACTAGGGCTAATTTCATTCATATAAGTTCTACTTCCTTATCCAGGTCCCTAACATGGGAATTTGATTCAATGTTACCTTCCAAATACATGTCATCCCCAGAATTTTCACTAGTGTCAGCCATTTTGGAAAATAATAGCACCAAATCTTGCTATCAGCTACAGAACTTACTGGTATATAATAATAAAGCACACAGCATAGTACATACACTGAAGTAATATATTCACAAGGAGTGATTGTCATGTGACTCCCTAAAATTAAACAGGATTGCACACAACAAGAAAATCCTGGCAGAAAAATGGAGCAATTGCACCTGTAAAGGAAAATTATTCCCAGGAAATTAGGTAAGCATAACTTCCCCAAAAATCAGCAAGATTGCACCTGCAAGGGAAATTATGCACAAAATATCAGGTATTAATAACACCCTAAAAATCAACAATATGGCACAGAAAGGTAGATTATTCACAGGGTATTAATTAATAATAACTTCCTAAAAACCAGCAATATTGCACACAAAGGTAAATTATGCACAGGATATTAGTTAATAATAACACCCTAAAAACCAGCAATATTGCAAACAAAGGTAAATTATCATTTTAGTGTGAGCGCTATAGTGAATGCTTCCTCTAACCAACCCAGTAAAGAATGGTTATTGATTTTCCAGGTTGCAAACTTGAATTACCACATAAAATTTGATAATTCTCCCAGACAGGCCCCCATGTTATGCTGAAAAGTGGGATACCTGGGGCTAGAGCCTTGTCTAAGGGCAAAGGTAAAAGTTACACTCATCTCATGCATAAACAGGTCACCCAGGGCTATCCCAGTCAAAACAGAAAGCGCTAAACCAGCATTTGTACTTCAATGGGTTGATTAACAGAGGGTTAGGCAAAAATCCTAGTTAGTAAAATATATCTATATATTCAACATAACACTATATACACACTCTAGAAAACACTCTCATGTATCTCCTATCCTAAACGCCCACATAGCGGGCACAAGAAACAGGCGGCTGGCGGTCCAGTAACCATAGCACTCGGCCTAGTCAGCGCAATGCCGTCACTACTCCAATACCAACCCCATTTCTTATTTCCTCACTCATCCCACAGCACCCTGACCATGTCAAAGCCTAGGTGAGCATACAGGTAAGCCATAGAAGAGCCTATGGCTTGGGTTAGCTAAACAAAAGGAGTACACAACTACAAACTTAGCTTAAATACACAGCATCTCCGACGCCAGCCTCCATACCATGCTGACTCCACGTGACTCCCCCAGGCCACGCTTACCCTGTGTACAGTTGGAAAATGAATCCCTAGCAGGATTTCTTTATAATTATAGTTTAACCTACTTTACAGTACCCTCAAAAGCACATTATGAATCATAAAATTATGCTTTACAATTATAACATTCATACTATTATGATACCCTTCTCTTCTGTATATACATTACAATGTCATGCAGAACCCTGCATAACACTCTTTCAAAGATTTTTATGATGTGGGACATTAGAACTATTGGTCTATAGTTCTTAACTAATGCTTTGCTGCCACCTTTACGGAGTAAGGCTATATCCGTTGTTTTTAGTGACTGGAATTTCACCCATGTCTATGCTCCTTCTCCATAGTATACTTAGGGCATGGAAAAGAGGCTTCTTGCCATTCTTAATGAACACAGAGTTCCATAAGTCTGGGCCTGGGGCTGAGTGCATGGGCATGTTGTCAATGGCTTTCTCAAAGTCTATCGGAGTTCGGGTAATGTCGGAAATACGGCATACATTGATGGAGTTTTGAGCCTCATTCATAAAAAATCTTTTGGATTTAGATCTTTAGAATGATTAGTGGCTCACTAAACACAGAATCATATTGGGATTTCAGTATTTCACTCATTTCTTTGTTGTCATCTGTGTAAGTCCCATCTTGTCTGAGCAAGGGCCTGATACCAGATGTGGTATTTGCCTTATTTTTAGCAAATGAAAAGAAATATTTCGAATTTCTTTCAATTTCACTAATCGCTTGTTGCTCCTTCTGTCTCTCCTGGGTCCTATAAGAGTCCTTTAACTTAAGTTTGATACTTTCCATTTCCCTGGTCAGAGCTTCCTTCTGTGTATCAGATAATCTATCATTCTTGAGGACTTCAGTGATTCTTCGTCGTCTTCTGTAAAGGGAGCATCTTTCTCCAGTTTACTTCTTCTCTTCTTCTTTCTTAGGGGAATATGCCTTGAACATGCTTCAGCTGCAAGGAAGTTGATCCTTTCAAGGCACTGGTTTGGATCTATGTTATTTGAGATATCTTCCAAACATGTTTCATTTAAGACATGGTTCACCTGGTCCCAGTTGATGTTCTTGTTGTTGAAGTTGTATTTGGTGAAGATAGCCTAATAGCTATATGCATTTTGCTGATCAGAACCCCAGTGCATATAAGCCTGAACTTTGATTAGATTGCGATCGGAATTAGTTGTTTTTGATATTGTTATGTGTCTTACCAGGTCCTCATTATTTGTGAAGATAAGATCAAGTGTGTTTTCCAGTCCTGTGGGCTCCACTATCTGCTGACTTATTGTGTGCTTATTGTAGAGATTTAGAGGCTCATATGCGTGTGACGCTTCATTTGTGCTGACTCCAGGGATTGTTTCTTCTATAACATTATTTGCTACATTCTTCCATTATGTATGCCTTAGGTTGAAATCACCAAGCAGTAAGATGTTTGGGAATGGAGCTGGAAGGCTTTCCAGACAGTAATCAATTTTCATTAGCTGTTCCTTGAACTGATTGGTAGTTGCATCTGGTGGCTTACATACAACCACGATGACTAGGTTTTGGTACTCGATCTTCATTGTTAGAACTTCAACTACATCATTTGTGGTGTTCAGCATCTGTGTGCAAATGAGCGACTCATTGATATACAGGCCCCCCCCCCTTGTTGCCTGTTCTTTCTGTCACATCTAAAGAGGTTGTACCCATTTATCCATATTTCGATGTCAAAGTGATCTTTTGTGTGGGTCTCTGTGAAGGTTGCAAACATCGCATATGTATTTTGTATTTGTTGGGGAATTTTGTTATTGGCATAAGTAGTTGTGGTCCTGGAGTGCCATGGGGAGGGGGGGGGCACTGGCTGTGCTTTCAGCCCAACAAGGCTCTTAGGTGGTGGACTATTTTTGTTGTTTTCTTCCATTTTCTTTTTTTTTGTTTCCTGCCACTAAAAATTACTTGGAGTGGGATTGTCGTACCTACTAATGTTTGTCTTGTGAAGTCTGTACCTTTTAGTCCATTTAAGATGGTATACAGGGCAGCTGGTGTTGAAGCACTGATTTTGAGGACCGAAGAGTGGCGCATTTTCGGGTGAAAGAATTTACAGGAGGTAGAGCGACACAGTCCTCTAGACAGGAGGTCACGACATTTTTTGGGATGCTCAGAGTTGCTTGTCCCATTCGTTTTTTCTGATATTCCATGCTTACAGATGCCCCAAACATAAAATTTGCACAATATCGCTTTTGGTTGGGTAGAATTTTTGGTAGGTGTGTTCTCAAATTGTGCAGTTTCTAGGAGTGCTCTACAAACTTCAGTATCCACGCTAGGGCCACCCTGTCCTGCTTCTGGGGAACTACTTTCCCCAGAAGAAGAAGACTCTTCCACTACATCTGTAATGTGGGCTATGGTTTTTGTGCAATGATGGTGGTACATTTAAGGTTTTAGTGGTGACTGTGGTAGAGTCCCTAGCAGAGTCTGAGTCAGCACTGGGGCTGGGGGATGAACCTGGGCCAGCACCAGCGCTGTGGGCAGTAGCGCTAGGACTCGGGGTTGGGTCTGTGTGGGGGTTGGGTTAACTGACATTTTTGTTTCCTGTGTTTTCTCAGTGGGTGACTATATAGTGTCCAGTCATCTGTTGTGGGATGGGCATTCTGCATTTTTTTGGGTTCACTCCTCTTATCTCTTCCTCCCATGTTTTATATATCTTTTTACATATATTTGTTTTATGTATCTATGGTGGTAAGGAGAGAAAGATTGTGAGCTTGGCTAACATTTTGGACTGTGACAATGCCTGTACCACTCTTGAGACCATAAAACATAATATTGCGACCAACATGGCACAGGAGTGCCTTACTGATACTATGTTCAGAAAGAAAATCTGAGGAAGATGTCGGTTGTAGAGTAAAAAACTTTGTCCATTTTGTACTATGATGCGTGGTATATAAAGGGAAAGATTGTCACGTTGGTCTTTTCTAAGTAGAGTGAGAGGAATTTGAAGCAGTGTCGTCAGAGAAAGGTTGTGGTCATTTAGATGCAGGACCAGAGGTGGGCAAACGATCTGAAAACTGTCGCACCATATGGGGAGTAGCCGGAAGCATGGTCAAAGACTTGCAGAGATGGGATGTGTCAAAGGGGTCAGGCTGAGCCCCAGTATCAGAAGTGTGCGACAAAATGTCACTGCAGAAGATACAGGGGCATTTGAAAAGTCTTAAGGATGGTCCGGTAACAAGGTAGGGTCGTAAGAGGGTGCTGCTACAGAATGGGGCCCAGGAGAAGCAGGTTCATGGATTTGAGACTCCATGGTTAGGTCTGTTTTTTTCTTTTTAAGAAAAAAAGAAAAGAGGAAAGAAAAGAAAGGGGGGGGACGAGGAAGGGTTGCTCCAAGGGGGGAAAGGGCTGTAAGTCCCCCCTACCATGCCCAAGAAGTCCTCAACACAGCCGGTTGTGAAGATGTAACATGGAACCCGTGCCATACCTTACCCTTCATGGCAGTAAATCAGCAATCCGGGATAGCAACCTCACATCTACAGGGCCACCTCGGCACACAAAAGGGAGGATGGTCGGAAACCCGCTACAAAGCATATCTTCTTCGGCCACCACCTCCTGGAATCTGACAGGCAGCTTTCACAGATACATACACGCGTCGACTGAAAGACACCCGAAGCCTAGCCCCGGGAAACTGGAGAGGGATTGCATTCTCCAGACGATCCAGATTTCATGGCAAACTACACTACCACCAAGGACCTCAACGGAATGGGATGGACACCGGAGCCCCTTCCCAGGTCTTAGGGAACACCCTCAAAGGCAGAAAATAGGAAGAGGAAAGGGGAGGGATGGAATGGATGGAGAGGAGGAATGGGAAGGATGAGACAGGGAAGGGGAGGATTGTGGTGTAATTAGATTAGGTCGGAGGAAGAAGATCAAAGGGACCAATTCCTGAGACCATTAGCCTCTTTGCCGCTACAAGGAGCCTCCCTCCTTGAAGAAGAGGAGGTGGAGAAGAATCCTTCCTCTGTAAGCCATGAGTGTCGTAATAGGCGACTAAAATACCGGAAGCAAAAGGCTAGTATTAATTAATAAATGTAAAAATTAAAGAAATTATTACTTTTGGTTAAACAAAAAGTCTAAAGTGTCATTTGCTTACCGTAACAGTTTTCCAAGACACACAACTGCACACATATGTACTCTGAAGGCATATTTACCATCTCAAACCCTAAAAGGGCATTTGAAAGAGCACTTTCTACTTATGAAAAGAAAACATTGGAAAAAATTAATAACCGGGAAGAAAAATCAAAGTAAGAAAAATATACAAACATCTTTTATGTAAATCTAAAACAATCAAACATGATTATTAGCCGAAAACATGAAAAAAAAATATAAATAATTGAGTGAACAAAGCTAAAATATAGAAGACCAGAACATTTGTCATTCCTGGGTGATGATGAAGTTTAGTACGTCATTAGCCAGGTTTCACGGCGGCATTATCGTAGAAGATAGAAAGTACAATATTTTTTGAATGGAATGTAAAGTGGAAATGACTCCCACACCAGTGAAGAAAAAAGACAGCAAATATAAAATAGTTGGTTACAGGAGATAGAGAGAGCAATGTCACTACGCGGTGTACTAAACAGTATTGGTTTACATCTTAGATATGTGTGCTGCAGGTGGGTTGACATGACAGTATTGAGGGAAATTTATACTCAGTCCAAATTCTCTTGTGATTGCGATGGTATTTGGATAAAACATTCAGAGGGAAATTTTAATGGTATGTGTGTACCAGATTTATTACATTAGCTAAAAACAACCCACTTTGTCTCTCGAACGTATGATAGGTAGTAGTGGTTGACAACTAGTTAATTTAATTAGTATAATAATGGAATGTTACATATAGCTTGAGTGTCTGGGTGTATTAATCACTTAGATAAAATGTTTCCATATGGTAATTGTTATGGGGCTATAGGATCCAACATGTATTTATAAGTAACAGTTACTCTGGAATACCTAATTATATTGAATTGATGGGGACTTAGCTCTAAATGTCATAAGGACTGATCACCCTTAGGACTGAGAAGCAGCTGGGTCAAGCCTTTTTTCTCAATATAATAGGTTATACTATAGACACACAAACACACAATTTAAATAAGTAGTTTATAAAGTTGTATTTCTTTTTGTAAAGGTAAAACTAAGGTGTGGTAGAATTGTGGTAACTGGAGAATTGTGCTTGGTAACAGTCTTTTGTTTTGGTGGGTGTGGGAGAAGCTTAGCTAGGCTCCTCCCCCTTCCTCTCTCTCTCTCTCTTCTTTTGTTGACATGGAGGTGGCATCATGTGTGCTCCAGGGGTGAGTTTTTATAACTTAAGTTGTGGCCACAATACTCAGGGTGAAAAAAGTGTGTCAAAACACTGGTTAGCCCAGAGTTAGTCAAGAAGAGAGAAGGACAAAGTTGCTGAGATACACCATGTGGGAGAACAGCTAAGGAGTGTGTAGATTTTTGTTTTGAATATGTGAGGCTGTGATTGTATCTTCTGTACATATCTATTTAGAATACAGTTACATTTTTATAGTAGTAGTTTGCATAACCTGTGAGGAGGGCTGGTGAAAAGATATCAGAGACACTCAAGATGATCAGCCATGATGTAAGTATTACCCCTAGACAGATAAGGCCATTAAGTAAAAGCTACCCCACACTAGAACATGTAGTGAGAACCTTACTATCAAAGTAATAAGACATACCAACGTAACATGGGAGCTTGACCGGGAGAGTTATTTGACTGCTAAAACAACTCAAAACTTTCTTTGAACTATATGTGCTGGTATGGGGTAATAACAGTTGCATGTTTCTGGTAGAAGATTTACCAAGGTGGTGCCAGCGGAAGTGTTGTTTTCATATATTAGTTTACAGGTTGTTTTTCTCCTAAGGTGGGAGAAAGGTTGAGTAACACATTTTTATTGTGGTTATGGTAAGTGCTATGTGCATAGTTTACATTTAATTTGTGTTATTTTATGTGCCTGTGGGAAAACTTTGTCCACTGATACTGTAAGAGGGAAGCAAGTGTTTAAAGATAAAAACTATGTCAGAAGATGAGTCTTTAAACTTTTTTAGGCTTCAGGGAAGAAGGTAATAATACATCAGTAAACATGCCTGTTAACAGTGAACATGAGGGATCACATACTCCAGGTGATATGGAAATGGAGAGAATGAGACTGAAATTAGCTGTGCTAAAGACCGAAATGAAATTAATGAAAGCTAAGGAGGAAGAACGTCAAAGGTTAGGAGGTTCAGAACAAGAGCCTGAGCAGTACTTTAACATAACTAAAGCTGCAAATTTTGTCCCTAAGTTTACAGAGAGTGACCCAGATAGATATTTTTCTTTTTTTGAGAAGACTGCTCTGGAGCAAGGATGGCCCAAACAGAAGTGGGCTACCCTTGTTTGCACACAACTTGTGGGTAAAGGATTCCAGAGAGTAGAGACTCTGGAGGGGCAAAATTTTTCTGATTATGATAAGATTAAAGAGGAAGCATTGCTTGCCTACCAAATGATACCTGAGAAATATAGACAAAAGTTCAGGAATCAAAAATTTCAGGATGGGCAGACCTTAACTGAGTTTGGGAATGAGAAACTGTTCCTTTTTAAGAAATGGGTTTGTTCCAAAGGAGTTAATAAAGACTATAACAAATTAGTAGATCTGATGGTTCATGAGGAATTATACAATACAATCCCTGTTGACCTCAGAGAGTATCTGGAGGACAAAAACCCAGATAATCTTTCAGAAGAACTGGATCTAGGTGACAGATTCTTGGCTCGCAGGGAATTGGTAAGTAAAAACAGTCATGCTGCTTCTGAAAATTTCCCCACTCGTTCTAAACCTTATTCCAAGTCCTATGGTCATAAAGGTAAGCGGGACAAGAATTTTCAGGGACAAATGAAGGCTGAGGTGCCCTCTAAAATAGAAGGAAAAGGTAAGTCAGCTGGAGTTCAAAGTTTACCTAGACAATCAGATAATGTGTCAGGTCCTCGAGTACACAGTACCAGTCCTACACCAAATGGTAAAAATACCTTTGAGAGTTTTATCTGTTACTACTGTAACAAAACTGGACACACACAAAAGTTTTGCTGGTCAAGACGGCGAGATCAGGAAAGGGAGGAACCATCCCAGGGGACCCTAACTGCAGAGATACATCCAGTTGCCTGCATTAGGTCTTCAAGGCAAGGTGAGGAGGAACCTTTGGATCTAGACCCCAGGATGTGTATATTTTCTAGTAGGTCTACAGTTGGTTTGCAAAAGGATGTAGGCAGAGTTCAGAACATATTGTCCTTGAGAGATGGATGTAGCGCCTACTCTTTGCTACGTGCTGGAGTGCTGCCAGTGTCTAAGGACACCTATACTGGGGTAGATATATTGTTGAAGGGTATTACGGGTTCAACCATAAGGACACCTGTACACAAATTATGGGTAGAATCTGCATACCAAGTTGGCTACATCCCTGTAGGTATCTCAGATGAAATTCCCTTCGAAGGGGTCGATCTCTTATTAGGGAATAATGTTATGGGCCTGTTAGACAATGAGGAACAACTAGTTTGGGGGAAACCAAGTCCCAAATATTGGGAGGAAATGGCTAGAAAAACCCTTCCAGACCTTCTCCCTGATGGTTCCACCATGAGAAGTATGGCTCATGATCATGCTACCAACAGTCTTCATGATATTTCTCATGAGGATGGTGAGGGTTTAAGTTTGGTAACTCTGCTTTCTGATGTTGAACTGCAGTCAACTGAAGAAAAGGATGTTCCAGCCAGAGCTGAGCATGATTGGAGAATGGATCAGTTAAATAGTGTGAGAGAGGCTGCACCTGCTAGGGTGCAATTAATTTCTGTGCAGGAAAATGTCGCAGTTGCTGAGGAAGAGATTTTACAGTTAAATAAGTGTTTTCATTTCAGGGAGGAAACTCTTACAAAGAATTCACCTCTGTTTGCAGTATCGATGGAAGGAGAACAAGGGTTTTGTCCCCAGGTGATGATGTCCAAGGTTTCCAGGCATTTCTTCTGGTCACAGCTGTGGGAGACTGTCAGAGAGTATATTGAGACCTATCATGTCTTTCAATTTATAGGGAAACCTAGTCGAAGTATTAAACCTGTTCCCCTTCGGTCTATTTCAGCACCAGGCGATCCCTTCAGCAAGCTGGTAGTAGATGTACTTGGTCCATTCCCAAGGACCAAACTGGGAAATGATTATTTACTCACAAATATTTGCTCCACTACCAGGTACCTGGAAGCAGTCCCTCTACATAAGATAACTGCTCATGTAGTCCTAAGGGTTTTGATGAAGTTCTTTTTCCATGTTGGTTTTCCTCAAGACTAAGGGCCTAACTTTACCTCAAAGTCTTTTAGAAATGTTTTGAAGGGATTAAAAGTAGAGCCTCAGTGTTCAACTGTGTATCACTCTCCATCTCAAGGGGAAACAGAGAAGTTACATCAAACCCTCAAGACAATGATGCAAGCCTATGGTATAGACAATACTAACAACTGGGATGAGAGGATCCCTTTCTTTGTATTTGCTGAGTGGGGAAGCACTTTGGAATCTCTGAGCTATTGACTTGGGGAGGATGGTGATGCTCCCCCCTCGGAGCTTTTTCTCAGTTTCAGACATTGTTTGGCTCGTATGAGGTGGATGGTACCAGTGAACGTGCCCATCAGCCAGACCAGGATGATGATGGGACCATAATGTGGACCATAATGTTCTGGAGGCTGGAGAGGAAGTGCTGATACTGGAGTCAATTCATGTGAAAATCTGTATGGCAAGTTGCTGTGAGCTGAACATGTTGTGGGGGAAGTTCCCAGGGGTTAGATATAAAACCCACACACCTGAGCAGGAAGAAAATGAGTATAGTGTACACAGTAACCGGTTAAAGGGTTTGAAGTTATATAAAAAATTCAGAGAGACCAGCGTTTTAATGGAATGTAAAGGGCTGCAGAACAGTAATCTGTATGAAATAGCAAAAGCACATTTAGGAAATAACATGTGTGTAAAAGATTTTGGGAAATGCATGCTTGGGTTTAATGAGAAAAATGTTGGAGAGTTGGCTCAGCCACCTTGGAACCTTATAAAAGTTTGGGATGTCAGTAATGGGGAAAAGTTGAAACTCCATGAAGAAATTGTTAAGGAAGCTGAGCCAATTCAACAATTTTTGTGTGGGAAAAATCTGTATGAAAAATTGGAGATGGAGGAAGAAGTGAAATTCTTCCACCACCAGTTTGTAGTGCTTAGTGAGAGTCAGTGGGCATTCCCATGCTTCATGGTTCCCAAATTAGATGGCACCCTGGGCATAAACACTGACTACCACAATTAAGGTTTACAGGATTAGAAAGATTGATACTTATGCACTAAGAGATGCAAACATTTTAAATAAACTAAAACATGGAGCAGGAAGATGTGATTTCCATGGCCTGTGTTCCAGTACCATTTTAATGAGTGTAATGCAAATTGTGTTCATTGTGTGCTTAAAATTTGTGTGTGAGATGGAACGTGATGGTATTTGTGTAAACTTGATGTATCCAACCTTTGGTGTTTGTTGTTGTACTGCGAGAGGTTGCAGAACTGTTACTATCTATGAGCAACCTTCTAAATTTAAATGTCAACATTTTACCACAGGAAAGAAAATTTTCATTTTGGGGCTGGCTATTCAGCATTTGTACATGTCTCAGGATCTCTTCATCCTGTTCCTGTGTATAGTGACTAAAATCAGACTCTTAAAATGGGCTTTGTTCCTACAGCCTTTTAAATTGGAAGTCAAATATATAAAAGGCTCAGAGAATGTGGTTGCTAATGCTCTCTCTAGATGTTTCATGTAGATGCATGGTGCGTACTTTATACATAGTGTTTGTCATGTGCTGACCTTGTTGTTTTTGCAGTGGTGAACTCTCGGCGAGCCTGAGTACTCTCTACCAGCCATCTGACTGTGAAGGAGTCGAGTCGGAGCCAAAAGTGCGACGAGGGTCAGAGTATATGTAAATGTGAGTTGAGGCAGTAGTTGACAACCTTCGGTAACATGAGACGTTCAGGAAGATATGTGATATGTTGTGTCTTGGTGTGCTCTATATAAAAAAATGGCCCGACGATTTGCCTTTGTGGTCCCTTGGATCCCTCCATGTTCTATGTCAGCCTCCTCTTCATAAGTTTGGAGGATCTGTGTGGAGTGGGACCTCGGAAGATGGGCTTGAGTGCCTGACCATGTTAAGGATCGTGAGTGTTGACTGGAAGTCTCACTGTTTGCTTCGGCCACCAAGTGAGAGGCACCTTGACATGTTTTGTGAAGTTTCCTGCCTGGTGTACACCTGACTGCTCTGGGTTTGGCTCTACTCTCGTCTCCTAATCAGGAAGATGCCACCCTGGAGTACCAGTTGCTTGCTGGATTACCGCAGCAGAGGCACAGGCCTGTTGGTGCAGGCTTTCACAGTGGACATTGTGTGCAATTCTTGCATTGTAATGCGTATTGTTTTTAAAAGCCACTAAAATTGTAAATAGTTACACCCTTGAGTATATGGGTATGGTTAAAATGCACTAGTGTCATGAAAGCTGCAACAAGTGTGATACAACAACTGGAGCACTGTTGTCGTGAAAAGTGCAACAAGTGTGATACAACAACTGGAGCATTGGTGTTGCGACAACTGCAACAAGTGTGATACAACAACTGGAGCACTGGTGTCGTGACAGCTGCAACAAGTGTGATACAATAGCTATAACACTGGTGTCGCGACAACTGCAGCAAGTGTGATGCAACAACTGGATCACTGGTGTCGTGACAACTGCAACAAGTGTGATACAACAACTGGAGCACTGGTGTCGTGACAACTGTAGCAAGTGTGATACAACTTTAGCACTGGTGTTGCGACAGCTGCAACAAGTGTGATACAACAACTGGAGCACTGGTGTCGTGACAACTGCAACGCGTGTGGTACAACAACTGGAGCACTGGTGTCGTGACAACTGCAGCAAGTGTGATACAACAAGTGGACCACTGGTACTTGAAGGATACTTAAAGGATGTTATCATAGGTCAAAGCTCCCTCGCTTCGGACACAGACTAGGACTTTTGGTAAATGAAGGCCTGGTCAACTAGGCTGTTACTGCTAGCCGTGCACAGCTGATCAGAAACTGACTGTATGAACATATCAAGTTGCCTCCTGAAAACAGCCATGGGTCTGTCTGATAAGAGGCTCTTTCAGAGTCTTTGGCTCCCTGCACTTAATGAGCACATCTCATGACATACCTGGTTTTGATCAGAGTTTTATTTTTAAGGTCTGCTGAGGTCTGCTGAGATTCTCGCTTTTTAAAGGATTTTTTTCTGTGCTCAGATTTGACTAGTCCGTTTTAAAAAAAATTCTAAATGTGAATGACGACGAATCTTTTTCGCCAAGGAGTGCACATCGAGGGAGTTTCAAATGTTCCCAGTAATTTAAGTGCTTGACTGAACTTAGACCTGCAGTGAAGGTTCTCTACATATCTGTTTGTGAGAAAAATAATAAGGAGTGGTATCCGAAACACCTAATCACATCTTATACTGTGGAAACTTCTTTAGTAATCATCTACACCCAGTCATCATCCAGATAATCAGGATAGCAAGACCATCATCAACATCCTCATTTCCTTCACTATCCTCTTTTGACCCCCTCCCCTATTCCTCCTGCACATCGTCTAACGACATATCCTCTTCATGTCAAACCCACCTCAACAACCTCAACCCTCTGGATAATAGTTTTCATAATCTCGCATATCCTCCTAATTTCCAAACTACGAATTCTCTGCATTATATTTACACCACACATTGCCCTCTGACACATCTCTACTGCCTCCAGCCCTCTCCTTGTTGCAACATTCACCACCCATGCTTCACACCCATATAAGAACATAAGAACATAAGAACGATGGAACACTGCAGAAGGCCTACTGGCCCATGCGAGGCAGGTCCAAGTCTCCTACCGGCTTAAGCCAATGCACCCAACCTAGTCAGGTCAGGTCACATTGACTTAAGGGAGGAACACGGCAACCGACCTGGTAGCACAAGCTATCAGGTCTAACTCACACCCACCCACATCTACTCATGTATTTATCCAACCTATTTTTAAAGCTACACAACGTTCTGGCCTCTATAACGGTACTTGGGAGTTTGTTCCACTCATCCACAACTCTATTACCAAACCAGTACTTTCCTATATCCTTCCTGAATCTGAATTTTTCCAACTTAAAACCATTGCTGCGAGTCCTGTCTAGGCTAGATATTTTCAGCACACTATTTACATCCCCTTTATTTATTCCTGTCTTCCATTTATACACCTCAATCATATCCCCCCTAATTCTACGTCTTTCTAAAGAGTGCAGTTTCAGGGCCCTTAGTCTATCCTCATAGGGAAGGTTTCTGATACATGGGATCAACTTTGTCATCCTCCTTTGTACATTTTCCAGAGAATTTATATCCATTCTGTAATACGGTGACCAAAACTGTGCAGCATAATCTAAATGAGGCCTAACCAAGGATGTATAGAGTTGAAGAACAACCTGAGGACTCCTATTATTTATGCTTCTTGATATGAAGCCAAGGATTCTATTAGCTTTATTGCGAACACTTATGCACTGTTGTCTTGGTTTCAGATTACTGCTAACCAGAACTCCTAAATCTTTTTCGCAATCCGTAATATTAAGATCTACATTATTTAGTTTATATGTGGCATGGTTATTGTCCTGTCCAACATTTAGAACTTTGCATTTGTCTATATTAAACTGCATCTGCCACTTCTCCGACCACTGCATCAGTCTATTCAAATCTTCCTGGAGTGCTCGAATGTCCTCGTCAGAATGAATTCGACGGCCTATTTTGGTGTCATCGGCAAACTTGCCGATGTCGCTCTTTATGCCCTCATCTATGTCGTTTGTGTAGATTGTGAACAGCAGGGGGCCCAACACTGACCCCTGTGGAACACCGCTCGTGACGCTTCCCCACTCTGATTTCTCTCCATTTATGCAAACTCTCTGCTGCCTATTTGTCAACCATGCCTCTATCCAGGAAAAAATCTCTCCTCCTATTCCATGTGCTTTAATTTTCCTCAATAGTCTCTGATGTGGGACCCTGTCAAAAGCCTTACTGAAGTCCATATACACAATATCATATTCATTACCATGATCTACCTCCTCAAATACCTTAGTGAAAAAAGTTAATAAATTCGTAAGGCAGGAACGCCCCTTTGTAAAACCATGCTGAGATTCGTTGATTAATTTATGCTTTTCAAGGTGGCTACGAACTGCCTCGGCAATTACTGATTCAATAAATTTTCCCACTATGGAGGTTAGGCTTATTGGTCTATAGTTCGAAGCTAAGGACCTGTCACCTGTTTTGAAAATAGGTATCACATTTGCCATTTTCCACTTATCTGGCACCATGCCAGTTTGTAGTGATATGTTGAAAAGATTAGCCAAAGGTGTGCTAAGCTCCTCTTTACATTCCTTTAGAACCCTTGCATACATTTCATCAGGGCCTGGGGATTTGTTAGGTTTTAATTTATCTATTTGCCTAATGACCATGTCACTTGTGACCCTAATAGTGCACAGTTTATTATCGTCCTGTTCTACATAATTTATCATTACTGGAATATCGCTGGTATCCTCCTGTGTAAAAACTGAGAGGAAGTATGTGTTAAAAATTCTACACATTTCCTTATCACTGTCAGTGAGCTGACCCGAGGAACTTTTGAGTGGGCCTATCTTGTCCCTGATCTTACTTCTGTATACCTGAAAGAATCCTTTTGGGTTAATCTTCGATTCTCTTGCAACTTTAACCTCATAATCTCTTTTTGCTTTTCTAATTCCCTTTTTTATTTCTCTCTTTAACTGAATATATCGATTTCTCAATTGCCCCTCTCCTCTTTTGATTTGCCTATATATGCCTCTCTTTTGACCAATCAGATATTTTAATGTATTGTTCATCCATTTAGGATCATTTTTGTTTGATCTGATTTCCCTATTTGGAACATAATTTGACTGAGCAGCTAGAACTATGCCCTGGAAAGCATCATATCGGCAACCATCACCACCTACCTGACCCTTAGTCAGGTCATTCCAGTTCAGCCCACCTAAGTAATTTTTCAGTCCTATGAAATCAGCCAAGCGAAAGTCAGGGACGGAGACTTGATTGCCATTATTAGGGGAATTCCATGATATATTAAAACTGAGTGATTTGTGATCACTTTCCCCAAGCTCATCATTAACCTCAAGATTATTAATTAGTGTTTCCCTACTGGCAAGAACCAAGTCAAGGAGGTTATTTCCCCTAGTTGGCTCTGTCACAAACTGTTTTAAAAAACAATCCTGGATCGTATCAAGAAAGTCACCTGACTCTAAATTTCCTGTCAAATTGCTCCAGTCAATCTGTCTATAGTTGAAATCTCCCATTAGCACAACATTTTCGTATGTAGATGCCTTACGAATTTCGTCCCATAGAAGTTTACTGCACTCCCTATCAAGATTTGGGGCCCTGTAAATCACACCCAAAATTAGTTTTTCTCGGCCCTCGAGAAGCTATAACCAAACAGATTCAGTGGCTGACGCTTCTAATTTAATATTTTGTCTAACACAACAATTTAAATTGTCTCTGACATACATCGCTACTCCACCACCTTTCCTGTTGACCCTGTCAGTGTGGAATAATTTATAGCCTTGTATGTGACATTCAGAGGGCATCTCTCCATCTTTCAGATTGAGCCAGGTCTCTATTTTAGCAATAATATATATGTTTCCTGCACTTGCAATTAATCTTAGCTCATCTATCTTATTTCTTACTCTCCTGCTATTAGTATAGTAAACCTTAAGGGAGCTAGTCCCTTGCTGCCCTCTGCTGTCCCCCTTTGTTTGCTGACCTGATCTATTGTCTTTATTGATAACTTCATGCTGAATGCCTTTTATACATTTACTGTTTCCAACCCAAGTGTTGCAACCTGCTTGTTTCCCACACACACCCATACCTCTATCTTCCATCAGTTTAAAATCATAGGCATTTCACCAATGGCCTTCTCAATCGAGTCTGCAAGTGCTACCACCCCAGCCCCAGAGAGATGTACCCCATCCCTTGCATACATATCATGTTTACCATAAAAGTTGTTCCAGTTGTCAATGAATGGGATTGCAAGTTCCTTGCAGTATCTGTCTAGCCAGCAATTTACACCAATTGCCCTAGACAACCATTCATTTCCTACTCCCCTTCTAGGCAAGATGCTACATATGATTGGGATCCCTCCCTTAGACTTAATGAAATCTATAGCTGACCTGTACTTATCTAGCAGCTCTTCTCTCCTACCCTTCCCAATATCATTTCCACCAGCACTGAGACAGATAATGGGCTTGTTCCCATTACCTGACATGATATTATCCAGCCTGTTGACAATGTCCCCAACACCAGCTCCAGGGAAGCACACTCTATCTCTCATCTTCTTATTCCTATTACAAAAAGCACGGTCAATATATCTTACCTGAGAGTCACCAACCACAAGAATGCGCTTACCTCCATTAGCAGGGGCAGTAGTACCCTTACCTTCACTGGCCACTGAAGTACATTCATCCTGAAGAACAGAGAAGCGATTTCCTACCTTCAGATCTTCACTCTTAACTTTCCTTACTCTGATGCGCCTTCCATTACTGTGAACCACTCGCCACTTGTAGCAGGTGCTGGACTGCACCTCACTGCTGGTAGCCGTTGCTACCTCCCCAACTACAGCCTCCTCACAGCGAGAGACAGACTGCACCTCACTGCTAGAAGCCTCATTCCCCACAACTCCAGCCACCTCACACTCTCTCCCAGACCCATTGAGGTGGACCTTCAGCCTCCTAATCTCCTCCTGGAGAAGCAAGACCTCCTCCTTCAACTCTCCAACCTCAATTTTTAAAACACTGCAGAAGCAAGCCATGCTTTGTAACCGTCCACACTAATCCCCAAAGCAGCTCAGGGTCTGTGACCTCACGTGACGACTGACCACTTAGTAAGAGCGTTGGTATAACTATACTCTCATACATTCCCCTCTTTGCTTCCACGGATATAGTTTTTTTTGTCTCCACAGACTCCTAAGTGCACCACTAACCTTTTCCCCTCGTCAAATCTATGATACACCTCATCTTTCATAGATCCATCCGCTGACACGTCCACTCCCAAATATCTGAATACATTCACCTCCTCCATACTCTCTCCCTCCAATCTGATATCCAGTCTTTCCTTACCTAATTTTTTTGTTATCTTCATCACCTTACTCTTAAGTGAAATACTGTACATTAAATGAAAATTTAACTGCCTCTTACCTGTCAGAAGAGCGCTAACTGCATACTGGAAGCAGAAGGTGGAGGAGAGGAGGGAATATGTTACTGCTTCTATTAATATGTTAGGCAACCATCCTGGTATTGTTTCTCTTCTTTGTCTCTTTTTCACTACCTACACCTTGTTTCAGGCTCTGTTTTAACACATTTCTAAATTGAGACATTACACTGTCATTGTACATGTCAGAGAGACGGATGGCCACTGCTTTTTCTGAATGGTATTTTTCAGCAAATTCCTGCACTTCACGCCATTTAGCACACATTTCCTTGACAAGTGCAATGGACACATTATCCCTTTCTTCTTTTTCCTCTTATGATAGTTCCTCCGCTGCAATTTATTGCTGCTCTTTCTGAAGATCTAGAAGTTCTTCTGTGGTGAGTTCAGTTCTATGATCCTCCACCAGTTCCTCCACATCATCTTCAATCACCTCTAGGCCCAAGGGCTTCCCCAGGGACACAATATTCTCTATCGACTCAGGCTCATCTTCAAAGCCTTCAAAATCCCTGGTCGCCACAAAGTCAGGCCACAGTTTCTTCCATGATGGCTGCATGAGTGTCAATTGTTTTTAATAAGGTATGTTTTTGACAGTGGAAGCAAAGACCTCATGAGCCCACTCAATAAAATAATGCCATGTTACCCAAGCTTTCATGTTGGCCTTCCACATTACAGTCAATTTCTTTTTCATAACATTGTTCTTAAAAACTCGTGAATTTTGGGAATGATAAACAAGTCTGGTAACAGAATGAGCCTGTCTTTCATTGGCTTGTGTTCTGGCATTGACCTACGCTGTCGACACATTGTCCAGTGTGCATTCAGTGAGCATGTGACCCGAACCGTTCCCGTTGTCGGTCGACAACCAAGAGAATGTACGAAAACCAGAACATTTTTCGTCGAATTCCTTGTTCGAAACCGATTTGTTAGACAAATAATGCAGTCGATAACCGAGGTTCCACTTTTGCTTGTGATCTACTTATTCTGGCAACTTGTGGATCATCACTATCTATTGGCCCGGCTTTCTTTTACTTAATTAGAAACTATTAGACGTGTTACCTCGATGCAAATGAAGAATAACAGTTTTTTTGAAGTTCGTCGGATGCTTGTTCTTCCAGAATTCAGAATAGCCGTTATTGTGTTAAGGGTATCAAAGTCATGCCCCCTGGATAGCACACTCATTTACTTTCTTAGCTCCTGGTGGTCTGTTTGATTGGAGTGGTACAGACCTGCTGTTGTCTTCAACTCCTGCATTACAAATAAGAAATAAGATATAAGAAGCAAGGAAGAATTTGAAAATTCATTCTAAGTTTACATCAGCAGTCTCAAAGCCCTTCATAAAAAAGTATATATAAAATGAGATATTAGATATAAGATCATGGAAGATCTGTTTAAATCAAGCAAAAAATTCCCCCTCTTTTGGGCCTAATTAAAAATCTCTATGAAAAATTTCAAAATAAACCCCTAAAAACCCCTGCAGCACACTTATTTTTGACACATATTCATGCTGTTACGAAAATTGTCAAAGGATGATGTAAGAACAGCAAAGCTAATTTTGTTATATAACATAATTTGAATATTAAAAATAATATAGAACATTACAAAGTTTAGTATTGAATACATGGGAATGTTACACGGCCTAGACTTTACTGAAACACCTGAAGCAGGTGTGGAATGAAAACTAGAGCAGCAGCGGTATGACATCTACAGTACTGGTGGTATGACATCTGCAGTACTGATGGTATGACATCTGCAGTACTGGTGGTATGACATCTGCAGAACTGGTGGTATGACAACTGCAGTACTGGTGGTATGACAACTACAGTACTAGGGGTATGACATCTGCAGTACTGGTGGTATGACATTTTCAGCAGTGGTGGCATGAGAACTGTAGTACTGGTGGTATGATAACTGTAGTACTAGTGGTATGACAACTGCAGTACTGATAGTATGAGTTTTGGATTACAAGTTATGTGACAATTAAGGAACCTGGGTGGTGACGAAGCACTGGTAATGTGACAACTGTAGTACTGGTAATGTGACAACTGTAGTACTGGTAATGTGACAACTGTAGTACTGGTAATGTGACAACTGTAGTACTGGTAATGTGACAACTGCAGTACTGGTAATGTGACAACTGCAGTACTGGTAGTATGAGTTTTGGATTACAAGTTATGTGACAATTATGGAACCTGGGTGGTGACGAAGCACTGGTAATGTGACAACTGTAGTACTGGTAATGTGACAACTGTAGTACTGGTAATGTGACAACTGCAGTACTGGTAATGTGACAACTGCAGTACTGGTAATGTGACAACTGTAGTACTGGTAATGTGACAACTGCAGTACTGGTAATGTGACAACTGTAGTACTGGTAATGTGACAACTGTAGTACTGGTAATGTGTCAACTGTAGTACTGGTAATGTGACAACTGTAGTACTGGTAATGTGACAACTGTAGTACTGGTAATGTGACAACTGTAGTACTGGTAATGTGACAACTGCAGTACTGGTAATGTGACAACTGTAGTACTGGTAATGTGACAACTGTAGTACTGGTAATGTGACAACTGTAGTACTGGTAATGTGACAACTGTAGTACTGGTAATGTGACAACTGTAGTACTGGTAATGTGACAACTGTAGTACTGGTAATGTGACAACTGTAGTACTGGTAATGTGACAACTGTAGTACTGGTAATGTGACAACTGCAGTACTGGTAATGTGACAACTGCAGTACTGGTAATGTGACAACTGCAGTACTGGTAATGTGACAACTGTAGTACTGGTAATGTGACAACTGTAGTACTGGTAATGTGACAACTGCAGTACTGGTAGTATGAGTTTTGGATTACAAGTTATGTGACAATTATGGAACCTGGGTGGTGACGAAGCACTGGTAATGTGACAACTGTAGTACTGGTAATGTGACAACTGTAGTACTGGTAATGTGACAACTGCAGTACTGGTAATGTGACAACTGCAGTACTGGTAATGTGACAACTGTAGTACTGGTAATGTGACAACTGTAGTACTGGTAATGTGACAACTGTAGTACTGGTAATGTGACAACTGCAGTACTGGTAATGTGACAACTGCAGTACTGGTAATGTGACAACTGTAGTGCTGGTAATGTGACAACTGTAGTACTGGTAATGTGACAACTGTAGTACTGGTAATGTGACAACTGTAGTACTGGTAATGTGTCAACTGCAGTACTGGTAATGTGACAACTGTAGTACTGGTAATGTGACAACTGTAGTACTGGTAATGTGACAACTGCAGTACTGGTAATGTGACAACTGCAGTACTGGCAATGTGACAACTGTAGTACTGGTAATGTGACAACTGTAGTACTGGTAATGTGACAACTGTAGTACTGGTAATGTGACAACTGTAGTACTGGTAATGTGACAACTGTAGTACTGGTAATGTGACAACTGTAGTACTGGTAATGTGACAACTGTAGTACTGGTAATGTGACAACTGTAGTACTGGTAATGTGACAACTGTAGTACTGGTGATGTGACAATTGTAGTACTGGTAATGTGACAACTGTAGTACTGGTAATGTAACAACTGTAGTACTGGTTATGTGACAACTGCAGTACTGGTAATGTGACAACTGTAGTACTGGTAATGTGACAACTGTAGTACTGGTAATGTGATAACTGTAGTACTGGTGATGTGAGAACTGCAGTACTGGTGATGTGACATCTGCGGCACTGATGGTAAAACAAATTTGCTTATTTTGACTCGATAACGTAACATTGTTGACTGTTGACTAAGCTAGAATATCTCAGCCTTGTTAAAATAACTCAGCCCTATAGATACAAGTTAACGCTGTTGATACAAATCAGTCTTTTTTTTTATCATATATGAAGCTTTTGACATCATAACTGTAACTTTGGAATAATAACATCCTAGTTGGAATGATAACTGAGCTTGGTTAGATGACTGAGTGCTCTTTTTATAAGTGAACCCTAATTGCATGGGGCGCTTTTGGTATGCTAGATACTTTTCTTGGTATGATAACTGGTCATTATTATAGTTTGCAAGTTAAATAAATATCGTATTACCAGTTTGCACTAAGTTACTTTTCTTGGTTCATGAACTTGACGTACAAATACCAGAAGAGCCACTTCAAGAACAACTGTGCCAACGGAGTACTGCAAAATTAGCTTGTATTGAAGGGACTTTAGAAACTGAACTAATGTTTATTGACTGGTTAGTTGATTTATTAGAAATAAAGTCTAGCTACTATGTGAGGACCATTTAGACTTCTTGACAACTGTACATCACATTTCAAGGATACTTAAACTCCTAAAATAGGGATGAAAGTTTATTCCCGGTAAGCATAAAGTGAGGGGTATAATATACCTCTCAGTATATATCACCTGATCTACATTGATCTACATTCAGTTATATATATGACCGAATATCTTAAAACAGGCTGAGGAGAATGAAAGAAAAAACTATGCTGAGAAAAAGAGGTTTAACCTTAACATCAAATTATAGACAAGAATGCAGAAGATTGGCATGAAGACTCGACCCTCCCGTCACCATCCCTCTACAGAGGACACCTGCACATCCAAGCCACACCTCCCGGAGGACAACTGCACATCCAAGCCACGCCTCCACGCCGCCTTGCAGACGTTTTCGACTAACAAATGCTTCGATGTACCTTCATGATTATGAAGCAACCGTAAAACCATATTTTTTCCTGTTGCCAGATTTTCCCTCGGACAAAGTTAGTCACTGTGCTCACCGGAGAATAATTTTCAAAATAACACTTCCCGGGGAAAATTAATTTCAAATTGCTTCTCATGCTGGAAAATAATTCTTGAGATTCTCACGTGAGAAACTTTGAAGCCTTCAGGTGTGAATGTTTATCTCGAGCAAGAAATATATGGACGTGGATTGCTCTCATTTTGGATGGTTTAAATATAGGTCTGGCGAGAGTGTTTTTCGCTATAAATTCCCCAAGTTGCGTCTATTTTCGCGTGCAGACATTAGTAGGTGACGGGCGAGGCCACTGTAATGTACAGCACTCGTCACCCTCCCTATCCTTCACACACACGCACGCAATCATACACACTATATATATATATATATATATATATATATATATATATATATATATATATATATATATATATATATATATATATATATATATATATTTATATATATAAATATATGTCGTGCCGAATAGGCAGAACTTGCGATCTTGGCTTAAATAGCAACGCTCATCTTGCCATATAGGACAAGTGAAAATTTGTGTGTGCAATAATTTCGCCAAAATCATTCTGAACCTAAAGAAAAAAATATATTTCACTGTGTTTGTTTAGTATTAAATTATTGTAAACAAATCTAAAATATATTTAGTTGGGTTAGGCTAAAATAAATTGTTCTTGTTATAATAAGGTTAGGTAAGTTTTCTAAGTTCCTTTTGGTGCAAAATTATAAATTTTTACATCAACATTAATGGAAAAAATATATCTTCAAACGTATAAGAGAAAATTTTAGAAAGGACTTAATTTTAAATGAGTTCTTGCTAATTGACCAGTTTTACATATTCGGCACGACATATATATATATATATATATATATATATATATATATATATATATATATATATATATATATATAGATATATATAGATATATATATATATATATATATATATATATATATTTATATATATTTATATATATATATATATATATATATATATATATATATATATATTTAGATATATATATATATATATATTTATATATATATATATATATATATATATAAGTAGTGCCGAAGGCGGCTCAGCAGTCTCTGCGGCTGAGCGCTGTATTCCTGAGCGGTCTCCTCCCAAAAGGGCTGCGGCTGAGCGGTCTCCTTTTCACACCTTTATGCTAATGACCTAACCCACGACCCCCACCCACGACCCCCACCCACGACCCCCACCCATGACCCCCCCCACGACCCCCCCCCCCACGACCCCCACCCACGACCCCCCCACCCTCGACCACCTCACCTTCGACCACCTCACCCTCGACCACCTCACCCTCGACCACCTCACCCTCGACCACCTCGCCCTCAACCCCCCGCACGCCCCCGCCCGTGCCCCCGCCCGCGCCCCCGCCCGCGCCCTGCGCGTCCGCCTGCCGCACCCTCGCGCCCGCCCGCGCCTTCTGCAGCGCCTTCTGCAGCGCCGTCCGGATCGCCCCCGCGCCCCGAATTTTTTCCAGAATTTTTTCGATTTTTTTTTTAATTTCATTTTCTTGTGGTCTCCATCTCCTCGGATCAAGTTTTTGAGGTTCCCCCTCCCACTTTCACCCCCATCCCAATTTTTTTCGAATTTTTTTTTGAATTTCTTATGATCTCCATCTCCTCGGATCAAGTTTTTCTCGATATCAATAATACAAAGACTCCATCTCCTCGGATCAAGTTTTTTGGATTCCCCCTCCGGGGGTAAGCATTCAAAATGGACTCCCACTTCCACCCCAAGTATTTCTCCTCCATCTCCTTGGATCAATTTTTTCTCGATAATACAAAGACTCCATCTCCTCGGATCAAGTTTTTTGGATTCCCCCCTCTGGGGGTAAGCATTCAAAATGGACTCCCACTTCCACCCCAAGTATTTCTCCTCCATCTCCTTGGATCAAGCTTTTCTCGATATCAATAGTACAAAGACTGCACGTCCTCGGGTCAAGTTTTTTGGATTTCCCCCTCTGGGGTTTCGAATTTCTTATGATCTCCTCGGATCAAGTTTTTCTCGATATCAATAATACAAAGATTTCCCCCACCATCCACTTCTACCCCAAATATTCCTCCTCCATCTCCTTGGATCAAGTTTTTCTCGATATCAAATAATACAAAGACTCCATCTCCTTGGATCAAGTTTTTTGGATTTCCCCCACTAGGGCTAAGCATTCAAATGAACTCCCCCTATGGGGCATGGTACTTTCTCTTACTACAGGTCTAAACAAGTGTGACGTCACCCCACCTGTGTTTACTCGGCGGGTCAGTGACGTCATGTGATGACCTCACACACACAGGCTGAATCTTGTCGACTTCCCCCTATGTTAGTGACGTCACGTGATGACCACACACACACACACAGGCTGAATCTTGCAGGATAACACTATTTATTATACAACCAATGCATTTCATATACATCCAACAAAAAAAATAATTGAAAAAAAGGTACAATTCATTGACTAAAATCAACATATTTTTCTCTTGAAGAAATTTTGTGCATTTTGTTCTGGATCTTCTTCGTCGTCACCATCTCAGTATTACACATTTCATATACAACATAGGGAAAACATTTTCACTCTTAACCCAGGATAACCAAAATAATTCCACATTTTTTCGTTAATACCCACAACAATCCACAATTTCTTTACAAAATACAACACAAGTCTAGACATTTTTCTCGTTTTAAATATTTCATCAGAAAAAGTCACCACAACACTTACAACTTATAACCACTTTTCGATAAATTCACTAGTCACAAATTTACATATTACAAAGTTAATATGCACACACACACACACACACACACACACACACACACACACACACACACACACACACACACACACACACCTCAGTTTACTTTGAACACCTTCAAAACACTCTCATAAATCATTTGAATACTCACAAAAGCACCTTTGAACATTTCCAAACAACACTAAAACATTTCCAAGACAACATTTTGAATACTCCCAAATAAGATTTGACATCTCTAATTTATCTGCACTTACACATTTCATTAAATTTCAACTCATCCCCCCAAACTCCTCCCTCAGTCTCCAGACTTCACAACATTATCACAAAAACTAACTCAAACACTTTACTTTGAACATCACCAAAAAACACCATCAATTACCTTTGAGTACTCCAAAAACATCATTCTAACACCCCCAAATCACCACTGAATACTCACAGAACACCTTCATAAGTACTCTTGCACATCATTTGAACACATTCAAAAACACCTTTGAATAACCTCAAAACACCATTTGAGTACTCCCAAATACACCACTGAATACTACTAAAACACCACTGAATACACTTAAAACACCACCAAAATCACCATAAACTAAGATCAATATAAAAGACTAACACCCATTTTCACACAAATCCCCTCAAATCACTATAACCAAGACGATTACCAATTTCTATGAGTACACTCTCCTCCAACTAAGATATAACATGAGCGCAAAAAACATGAACACAAACCAAACACACACGAACACTCACAACCCACAACACCCAAACAACAACCCACTTATAACATCTCTTTTTCGGTATCTCTAGTTCGACAACAACACCCACAACCCACAACACCCACAACCCACATCACCCACAACACACAACACTCACAACCCACAACACCCACAACCCACTTATAACATATTTTTTGGTATCTCTAGTTAGACAACAATACCCACAACCCACGACACCCACAACCCACATCACCCACAACCCACATCTCCCACAACAACAACCCGCTTATAACATCTTTTCGGTATCTCTACTTTGACAACAATACCCACAACACCCACAACCCACAACACCCCACAACCCACAACCCACTTATAACATCTTTTTCGATATCTCTAGTTCGACAACAATACCCACAACCCTCATCACTTACCAATTTATTCACAATTTTTCCTCTTTCGATACAAATTTTTCCCCTTCTTTTTATTGAATCTTAAAATGTAATGCACATTACTCCCTACATTACTAAAATTCTAATAAAATCCTCTCCATACCCATCTCCTTGTATCCACATAAATTAATATTATACTCACAACAACTAATCATCTCACTACCCAACTACTGCGACATGTTTCTACACACTCCAATCTTTTCCAGTGCATCATAACTTTTCACTTCTAAAATTTCTTTTATAATATTCACACATTACCTTTATTTTCAGTAAAATCCCAACATATTTCATTAAATTTTTAATACAACCCTCCCCATACCCCTCTCCATCTCACCCACATTTCTTCACACCCACTCACCCATCTCTCAACACACCTCTTCAGAACAAACACAAAAATCACATTTCACATCCATAAATGCATCTCATCACCCATCTCAAATCCACTAAAATCACTGTAACCAAGATATTCACAAAATTCTATGACCAACTAACACACACAGACAACTCACTTTACTTTGAACACTCAAAACACTCTCATATATCATCATTTGAGACCACCTTGTCTCAATATCTCTTAAGAAATATTCTCTCATCGACAACCTTTATCATCTCACTATAGAACAACCCCCAGATTACTTCGAACACTCTCATAAATCATTTGAATACTCACATAAGCACCTTTGGACATTTTCCAAACGAAACTGAAACATTTCCAAGACAACATTTTGATTACTCCTAAATAAGATTTGACATCTCTAATTTATCTACACTTACATATTTCATTAAATTACAACTCATCCACCAAACTCCTCCCTCATTCTCCAGATTTTTGCAACAGTATCACAAAAACTAACTCAAACACTTTACTTTGAACAACACCAAAACACCACTGAACATCTTCAAAAAATACTCTGCACATCATTTGAACACATTCAAAAACATCAACAAACTCCTTTGAATACTCCCAAAACACCACTGAATACTACCAAAACAGCACCGAATACTTCCCAAACAACACTAAAAATCACCAGAAACTAAGGTCAACACCACCAACTAACATCCATTTTATAGAAATCTCCTCAAATCACTATAACCAAGACGATCCCACTCACCTCAGACTATTATATAACATGAGCGCAAAAAAAAAACATTCTCATAAATCATTTGAATACTCACAAAAATACACCTTTGAACTTTTCCAAAACAACACCGAAACACTTACAACAGGATCACCACCAACTGAAAACATAACATGCACACACACACACACAAAAAAAAAAAAAAAAAAAAAAAAAACTAAGACATCCCTCAACTATCATCAATGACCACTCACCTCAAAACACTAAGATCGCAGAAAACACTCATTTTTATAAACATTCACACAAAAAATCACAATCACCAACTTCCCTCACTACCACCAACACATACCAGCACAGATAGGGATACCTCCCATGTCATCACACTCCATCCTGTGTTTACTTGGCGATCAGCGAGGTCACGTCCCACTTTTACTTCATTTAACTTATCGAGAGGAAGTTACTTGTTTCAACCTGTTATATCTCCAATATCTAAGATCACCACAATCAAGACGTTTACCAAATTCTACAACCCCACCACTAAGATCACACATTTTTGTACACATTCTCTTAAAACATCATCATAACGAAGATCACTAAAACTATCTATACTTTTACTAAGATCACGTAACATTTTGTCTTCTCTAACTCACCCTCCAATTTACATTCTCATTCACACTTACACATTTCATTAACCGAAATTACATCTCATCCACCAAACTCCTCCCTCATTCTCCAGACTTTACAACATCAGCACACAAAAAAACTAACTCATACACTTACAACATGAGACATTACCATAACTAACACACTGACTAGCTTTGAACCAACTCTGAACAACACCAAAACACCACTGAACATCTTCAAAAAATACTCTGCACGTCATTTGAACACCTTCAAAAACACCTCCGAATACTCCCAAAACACTACTGATTACTACCAAATCACCACTGAATACTACCAAAACACCGTCAAAATCACCAGAAACTATGTTTAATATCACCATCTAACACCCATTTTATAGAAATCCCCTCAAATCACTATAACCAAGAATGCCCTCCCCATGGGCGCATAAAAAAGGCATGAACACAAACCTAATACACAAACACCTAGTACATGATCACCATCAACTGAAAACATATCTTTTACACACATAAATCTAAGACAACCACCATCAATAAACGTCCATATTCACTTACCTCAAAAACCACTAATACCACAGAAAACACTCATTTCTTATAAACATTCACACAAAAACCATATTTGACAATATCTAAGCGCACTCACCTCACTACCACCAACACACGATGTCACACCCCACAGGACCGGCGAGGTCACCTCCAGTGACGTCACTCTCCCATCTGTGTTTACTTGGTGGTCACATCACACCCAACCCACCTTGTTTCAACCTGTTGTACCCACAATATCTAAGAACACTATAACCAAGACGATTACCAGATTTTATGACCCCACCACTAAGATCACAGAAAACACTCATTTTTTATAAACATTCACACAAAAATCACGATCACCAATTCCATATCATGTTTACCATCATCTATCAACACTCTTCACCAAGATCACCAAAAATCTAAGATCATTCATCTCAAAACTACTATGATCACTGAAAACACTTATTTTTTAAACATTCGCACAAAAATAAGACATACACAAAAATACCACGACACTTCCACCAACATCTATAACATAACATGAGCACTATAACATATCTTCATCACCAAAAATAAAATTAATACACAGACACCCACAACTTACACATTTCAATCGCAAATTTAAGACATGAGACATACACACCAAATCTAAGACATTCACCTCCAACTAAGACAAACACATCATAACTAAGACATACACCAAAACCTATAATTGACATATTGACAATAAATATAAGACATAAGCACAAAAAAATTTACCATGTCATGAGACATTACCAGAACTAAGTCACACACCTCCAACTAATACACAATCACTTTACTAAGTTCATGTTAACTATTCATCAACAAAAAATATTAATACAATTTACCCACCAAATTTATGTTATAATCATCAAAACATAAAATTGCTTTACACATTTTTTTCTCAAACTGAATATTCATACCACATTTATCATTTCTCATCTATGTTACATATCACTTTTCTCACCCTCATCATCCATAAAACATCCTTTCTTATTCATCCGTATATCACCTAGAGATGTTTTAACCCCGACGAGCCATCACGACTTAGGAGCCAGAGCAACCATCACCACTCCAACACCACCTACTACACTCTGGCTCCTACGTCGTGATGGGTCATTGGGATAAAATATCTCTTGGAGATATACGGATGAATAAGGAAGGATGTTTTAGGGATGATGAGGGTGAGAAATGTGATATGTAACATAGATGAGAAATGATAAATGTGGTATGAATATTCAGTTTGAGAAAAAATGTGTAAAACAATTTTATGTTTTGATGATTATAACCTAAATTTGGTGGGTAAATTGTATTAATATTTTTTTGTTGATGAATAGTTAACATGAACTTAGTAAAGTGATTGTGTATTAGTTGGAGGTGTGAGACTTAGTTCTCGTAATGTCTCATGATATGGTAATTTTTTTTGTGCTTATCTCTTATATTTATTGTCATTATGTCAATTATAGGTTTTGGTGTATGTCTTAGTTATGATGTGAATGTCTTAGTTGGAGGTGAATGTCTTAGATTTGGTGTGTATGTCTCATGTCTTAAATTTGCGATTGAAATGTATAAGTTGTGGGTGTCTGTGTATTATTTTTATTTTTGGTGATGGTGATATGTTATAGTGCTCATGTTATATTATAGATGTTGGTGGAAGTGTCGTGGTATTTTTGTGTGTCTTATTTTTGTGCGAACGTTTAAAAAATAAGTGTTTTCAGTGATCATAGTAGTTTTGAGATGAATGATCTTAGATTTTTGGTGATCTTGGTGAAGAGTGTTGATAGATGATGGTAAACATGATATGGAATTGGTGATCGTGATTTTTGTGTGAATGTTTATAAAAAATGAGTGTTTTCTGTGATCTTAGTGGTGGGGTCATAAAATCTGGTAATCGTCTTGGTTATAGTGTTCTTAGATATTGTGGGTACAACAGGTTGAAACAAGGTGGGTTGGGTGTGATGTGACCACCAAGTAAACACAGATGGGAGAGTGACGTCACTGGAGGTGACCTCGCCGGTCCTGTGGGGTGTGACATCGTGAGTTGGTGGTAGTGAGGTGAGTGCGCTTAGATATTGTCAAATATGGTTTTTTTGTGTGAATGTTTATAAGAAATGAGTTTTCTTTGGTATTAGTGGTTTTTGAGGTAAGTGAATATGGGTGTTTGTTGATGGTGGTTGTCTTAGATTTATGTGTGTACAAGATATGTTTTCAGTTGATGGTGATCATGTACTAGGTGTTTGTGTATTAGGTTTGTGTTCATGCTTTTTTTTTATGCGCCCACGGGGAGGGCGTTCTTGGTTATAGTGATTTGAGGGGATTTCTATAAAGTGGGTGTTAGATGGTGATGTTAAACTTAGTTTCTGGTGATTTTGACGGTGTTTTAGTAGTGTTGAGAAATGGCTTTACCAGCTAAGATATTTATAAATATAAATATAGTGAAGACTTAGCTGATAAAAGACAGTAAATCGTCTACACAGCCGCCCCTGCAGACGAGGTCTAGAAGCTGTCGAAACCATCTTTCAACGGGCTGTAAAGATTTATAATTTGTAAGATTATAAATTACCCCTAGGGGGTGTTATGTCAGCATATTTCATTCACTGATGGCTGACAAACTTACTTGTGTGGACTCAAAAGTCCGCCCCTTACTGCCGACTATAGGCTGATTACAAACTCCTTGCGACTCAAGAACTGCGCAGTCCCCCGTACCACAAGAAATTCGTAACATACCTTGCTCTTGTAACATGAGCTATGGTGTTCTTCACACCTTCGACAGATATCGGTGACTTGATAGAAGCTGAAGTGTCCTTGGATGTCCACGTCTTCCATAGTCTAGGAAAACGCACACTGGTACACTATGTTCCACAAGATTTGTCTTTATTGTTCACAATCTTATCACAAGAGAAGCTGATCACATTTCTCTTAATTGTTTATTGTGTTTTATGAGACACTTTGTTCACACTAATGCACAGATCTGTGTTCTTTGCTGGTTATCCTGGCGTCAGTGTCACTCTCAGTAGAGTCAAAAGTAATCTGAAGACGCCACAGCGCCCCATGCCGCCACTCCCCTAGCACAAAGAAAAAGCTGACCTAGTACTTTTTGCTTCCTTGCCACTTCCTCGATGAAGCAAAGCAGAATGTTTGACTCTTGCTGTCTTAAGCATAGACAACAATGTCCACTATCTTTACTATGGTAATAAAGTGGGAGCAGGATTTTCCTTAATTGTCCTGCTAAAGTAAGAGATGTACTGTCTCTTATTAAAATACACTCTGCAACACTGGACTGCAAGGAGCAATGGTCGGTTGACCACAGGTCGCATACTCGTACGGCATCTGTGATCAATTACTCACTGTAGCAGTAAACAAGACGCTTGCCCCTTCTGAGAGGTCTGGGCCCCTCAGGGCTGAAAGGGGCTGAAGGGGCTGAAGGGGGCTGATACCCCCCTCCTGGAGAAAATTTCTCCACAGGTAGTATTCAGTGGTGATTTGGTAGTAATCAGTAGTGTTTTGGGAGTATTCGGAGGTGTTTTTGAAGGTGTTCAAATGACGTGCAGAGTATTTTTTGAAGATGTTCAGAGGTGTTTTGGTGTTGTTCAGAGTTGGTTCAAAGCTAGTCAGTGTGTTAGTTATGGTAATGTCTCATGTTATAAGTGTATGAGTTAGTTTTTTTGTGTGCTAATGTTGTAAAGTCTGGAGAATGAGGGAGGAGTTTGGTGGATGAGATGTAATTTCGGTTAATGAAATGTGTAAGTGTGAATGAGAATGTAAATTGGTGGGTGAGTTAGAGAAGACAAAATGTTACGTGATCTTAGTAAAAGTATAGATAGTTTTAGTGATCTTCGTTATGATGATGTTTTAAGAGAATGTGTACAAAAATGTGTGATCTTAGTGGTGGGGTTGTAGAATTTGGTAAACGTCTTGATTGTGGTGATCTTAGATATTGGAGATATAACAGGTTGAAACAAGTAACTTCCTCTCGATAAGTTAAATGAAGTAAAAGTGGGGCGTGACCTCGCTGATCGCCAAGTAAACACAGGATGGAGTGTGAAGACATGGGAGATATCCCTATCTGTGCTGGTATGTGTTGGTGGTAGTGAGGGGAGTTGGTGATTGTGATTTTTTGTGTGAATGTTTATAAAAATGAGTGTTTTCTGCGATCTTAGTGTTTTGAGGCGAGTGGTCATTGATGATAGTTGAAGGATGTCTTAGTTTTTTTTTTTTTTTTTTTTTTTTTTTTTTTTTTTTTTTTTGGTGTGTGTGTGTGTGTGTGTGTGTGTGTGTGTGTGTGTGTGTGCATTTTATGTTTTCAGTTGGTGGTGATCCTGTTGTAAGTGTTTCGGTGTTGTTTTGGAAATGTTCAAAGGTGTTTTTTTGTGAGTATTCAAATGATTTATGAGAATTTTTTTTTTTGCGCTCATGTTATATAATAGTCTGAGGTGGGTGGGATCGTCTTGGTTATAGTGATTTAAGGGGATTTCTATAAAATGGATGTTAGTTGGTGGTGTTGATCTTAGTTTCTGGTGATTTTTAGTGTTGTTTGGGAAGTATTCGGTGCTGTTTTGGTAGTATTCAGTTGTGTTTTGGGAGTATTCAAAGGAGTTTGTTGATGTTTTTGAATGAGTTCAAATGATGTGCAGAGTATTTTTTGAAGATGTTCAGTGGTGTTTTGGTGTTGTTCAAAGTAAAGTGTTTGAGTTAGTTTTTGTGATACTGTTGCAAAAATCTGGAGAATGAGGGAGGAGTTTGGGGGATGAGTTGTAATTTAATGAAATATGTAAGTGTAGATAAATTAGAGATGTCAAATCTTATTTGGGAGTAATCAAAATGTTGTCTTGGAAATGTTTCAGTGTTGTTTGGAAAATGTCCAAAGGTGCTTATGTGAGTATTCAAATGATTTATGAAAGTGTTCGAAGTAATCTGGGGGTTGTTCTGTAGTGAGATGATAAAGGTTGTCGATGAGAGAATATTTCTTAAGAGATATTGAGAAAAGGTGGTCTCAAAAGATAATGTATGAGAGTGTTTTGAAAGTGTTCAAAGTAAAGTGAGTTGTCTGTGTGTGTTAGTTGGTCATAGAATTTTGTGAATATCTTGGTTACAGTGATTTTAGTGGATTTGAGATGGGTGATGAGATGCATTTATGGATGTGAAATGTGATTTTTGTGTTTGTTCTGAAGAGGTGCGTTGGGAGATGGGTGAGAGGGTGTGAAGAAATGTGGGTGAGATGGAGAGGGGTATGGGGAGGGTTGTATTAAAAATTTAATGAAATATGTTGGGATTTTACTGAAAATAAAGGTAATGTGTGAATATTATAAAAGAAATTTTAGAAGTGAAAAGTTATGATGCACTGGAAAAGATTGGAATGTGTAGAAACATGTCGCAGTAGTTGGGTAGTGACATGATTAGTTGTTGTGAGTATAATATTAATTTATGTGGATACAAGGAGATGGGTATGGAGAGGATTTTATTAGAATTTTAGTAATGTAGGGAGTAATGTGCATTACATTTTAAGATTCAATAAAAAGAAGGGGAAAAATTTGTATCGAAAGAGGAAAAATTGTGAATAAATTGGTAAGTGATGAGGGTTGTGGGTATTGTTGTCGAACTAGAGATATCGAAAAAGATGTTATAAGTAGGTTTTGGGTTGTGGGGTGTTGTGGGTTGTGGGTGTTGTGGGTATTGCTGTCGAACTAGAGATACCGAAAAGATGTTATAAGCGGGTTTGTGTTGTGGGTGATGTGGGTTGTGGGTGTTGTGGGTTGTGGGTGTTGTGGGTTGTGGGTATTGTTGTCGAACTAGAGATACCAGAAAGTATGTTATAAGTGGGTTGTGGGCGCTGTGGGTTGTGAGTGGTTTGGGTTGTGGGTGTTGTTGTCGAACTAGAGATGCTGAAAAGTGGTTATAAGTTGTGGGTTGTTGTTGTGGGTGTTGTGGGGTGTGGGTGATGTGGGTTGTGGGTTTTGTGGGTTGTGGGTGTTGTTGTCGAACTAGAGATACCGAAAAAGAGATGTTATAAGTGGGTTGTTGTTGTGGGTGTTGTGGGTTGTGAGTGTTCGTGTGTGTTTGGTTTGTGTTCATGTTTTTTGCGCTCATGTTATATCTTAGTTGGAGGAGAGTGTACTCATAGAAATTGGTAATCGTCTTGGTTATAGTGATTTGAGGGGATTTGTGTGAAAATGGGTGTTAGTCTGTGATGTTGATCTTTGTTTATGGTGATTTTGGTGGTGTTTTGAGTGTATTCAGTGGTGTTTTAGTAGTATTCAGTGGTGTATTTGGGAGTACTCAAATGGTGTTTTGAGGTTATTCAAAGGCGTTTTTGAAGGTGTTCAAATGATGTGCAAGAGTACTTATGAAGGTGTTCTGTGAGTATTCAGTGGTGATTTGGGGGTGTTAGAATGATGTTTTTGGAGTACTCAAAGGTAATTGATGGTGTTTTTTGGTGATGTTCAAAGTAAAGTGTTTGAGTTAGTTTTTGTGATAATGTTGTGAAGTCTGGAGACTGAGGGAGGAGTTTGGGGGGATGAGTTGAAATTTAATGAAATGTGTAAGTGCAGATAAATTAGAGATGTCAAATCTTATTTGGGAGTATTCAAAATGTTGTCTTGGAAATGTTTTAGTGTTGTTTGGAAATGTTCAAAGGTGCTTTTGTGAGTATTCAAATAATTTATGAGAGTGTTTTGAAGGTGTTCAAAGTAAACTGAGGTGTACTCACCTAGCTGTACTCACCTAGTTGAGGTTGCGGGGGTCGAGTCCGAGCTCCTGGCCCCGCCTCTTCACTGATCGCTACTAGGTCACTCTCCCTGAGCCGTGAGCTTTATCATACCTCTGCTTAAAGCTATGTATGGATCCTGCCTCCACTACATCACTTCCCAAACTATTCCACTTACTGACTACTCTGTGGCTGAAGAAATACTTCCTAACATCCCTGTGATTCATCTGTGTCTTCAGCTTCCAACTGTGCCCCCTTGTTACTGTGTCCAATCTCTGGAACATCCTGTCTTTGTCCACCTTGTCAATTCCTCTCAGTATTTTGTATGTCGTTATCATGTCCCCCCTATCTCTCCTGTCCTCCAGTGTCGTCAGGTTGATTTCCCTTAACCTCTCCTGGGACTAGTCTTGTTGCAAACCTTTGCACTTTCTCTAGTTTCTTCACGTGCTTGGCTAGGTGTGGGTTCCAAACTGGTGGCGCATACTCCAATATGGGCCTAACATACACGGTGTACAGGGTCCTGAATGATTCCTTATTAAGATGTCGGAATGCTGTTCTGAGGTTTGCTAGGCGCCCATATGCTGCAGCAGTTATTTGGTTGATGTGCGCTTCAGGAGATGTGCCTGGTGTTATACTCACCCCAAGATCTTTTTCCTTGAGTGAGGTTTGTAGTCTCTGACCCCCTAGACTGTACTCCGTCTGCGGCCTTCTTTGCCCTTCCCCAATCTTCATGACTTTGCACTTGGTGGGATTGAACTCCAGGAGCCAATTGCAGGACCAGGTCTGCAGCCTGTCCAGATCCCTAGGTGTGTGTGTGTGTGTGTGTGTGTGCATATTAACTTTGTAATATGTAAAATTGTGACTAGTGAATTTATCGAAAAGTGGTTATAAGTTGTAAGTGTTGTGGTGACTTTTTCTGATGAAATAGTTAAAACGACAAAAATGTCTAGACTTGAGTTATATTTTGTAAAGAAATTGTGGATTGTTGTGGGTATTAACGAAAAAATGTGGAATTATTTTGGTTATCCTGGGTTAAGAGTGAAAATGTTTTCCCTATGTTGTATATGAAATGTGTAATACTGAGATGGTGACGACGAAGAAGATCCAGAACAAAATGCACAGAATTTCTTCAAGAGAAAAATATGTTGATTTTAGTCAATGAATTGTACCTTTTTTCAATGTTTTTTTTGTTGGATGTATATGAAATGCATTGGTTGTATAATAAATAGTGTTATCCTGCAAGATTCAGCCTGTGTGTGTGTGTGTGGTCATCACGTGACGTCACTAACATAGGGGGAAGTCGACAAGATTCAGCCTGTGTGTGTGAGGTCATCACGTGACGTCACTGACCCGCCGAGTAAACACAGGTGGGGTGACGTCACACTTGTTTAGACCTGTAGTAAGTGAAAGTACCATGCCCCATAGGGGGAGTTCATTTGAATGCTTAGCCCTAGAGGGAGGAATCCAAAAAACTTGATCCAAGGAGATGGAGTCTTTGTATTATTTGATATCGAGAAAAACTTGATCCAAGGAGATGGAGGAGGAATATTTGGGGTAGAAGTGGATGGTGGGGGAAATCTTTGTATTATTGATATCGAGAAAAACTTGATCCGAGGAGATCATAAGAAATTCGAAACCCCAGAGGGGGGAATCCAAAAAACTTGACCCAAGAAAGTGGAGTATTTGTATTATTGATATCGAGAAAAGCTTGATCCAAGGAGATGGAGGAGAAATACTTGGGGTGGAAGTGGGAGTCCATTTTGAATGCTTACCCCCAGAGGGGGAATTTGAAAAAAACTTGATCCGAGGAGATGGAGTCTTTGTATTATTGATATCGAGAAAAATTTGATCCGAGGAGATGGAGATCATAAGAAATTCAAAAAAAAATTCGAAAAAATTTGGGATGGGGGTGAAAGTGGGAGGTGGAACCTCAAAAACTTGATCCGAGGAGATGGAGACCACAAGAAAATGAAATTCAAAAAAAAAATTTGAAAAAATCGGGAAAAAATTCGGGGCGCGGGGGCGATCCAGACGACGCAGCAGAAGGCACTGCAGAAGGCGCGGGCGGGCGCGAGGGCTCGGCAGGCGGGCGCATGGGGCACGGGTGGGGGGCGTAAGGTGGGGGGCGTGGGGTGGGGGGCGTGGGGTGGGGGGCGTGGGGTGGGGGCGTGGGGTGGGGGGTGTGGGGTGGGGGGTTGAGGGCGAGGTGGTCTAGGGTGAGGTGGTCGAGGGTGAGGTGGTCGAGGGTGAAGTGGTCGAGGGTGAGGTGGTCTAGGGTGAGGTGGTCGAGGGTGAGGTGGTCGAGGGTGAGGTGGTCGAGGGTGAGGTGGTCGTGGGTGGGGGTCGTGGGGGGGTCGTGGGTGGGGGTCGTGGGGGGGTCGTGGGTGGGGTCCTGGGAGGGTGTCGTGGGTGGGGGTCATGGGTGGGGGTCGTGGGTGGGTGTCGTGGGTGGGGGTCGTGGGTGAGGTCATTAGCATAAAGGTGTGAAAAGGAGACCGCTCAGCCGCAGCCCTTTCGCGAGGAGACCACTCAGCCGCAGAGGCCGCTCAGCCACCTTCGGCACTACTTATATATATATTTATATATTTATATATATATATATATATATATATATATATATATATATATATATATATATATATATATATATATATATATATATATATATATATATATATATATATATATATATACATATGTATATATATATATATATATATATATATATATATATATATATATATATATATATATATATATATATATATATATATATATATATATATATATATATATATATATATATATATATGCAAAACAACCACTCTGAAAGAATAGAGAAATTCCAAGCGCTTTCGTGACTACTCACATTATCAAGGAACTATGAAAGTAAAGCATTCAAGGAAGCTATATAAGGGGTCTGGCCGGCACCTCACTATCAGATCCCACAACGGTTTAAACACCTGATGCGCGCCGACCCAACTTGGACAGGTCCTTGGCACAACTCACCCCACAAACTATTCTACCCAAGAAATAAGAAATTTTAAAGATTATTTGTCCAGTGTATTATTAAATTCTTCCCAAATTCTATTAATTATAAATGGATCTAATTTATATAAACCAAAGGAAATATTGATATTATTTTCAAAACTGCTTTTTATGAAACAAGATTCAATTATATTCCTGTCGACCATGGACTTGCTTGATACTACTTTCTCAACTTTTTGAAAATCAATTGGATGGTTAAAATCTCTTGCATGAATAAATAGAGCATTGGAATCTTGTCCAGTTCTAATGCTATATTTATGTTGTTTTAATCTTAGTTCGAGATTTTTACCAGTTTGACCGTAATAAACTTTATCGCAAATTTTACAAGGAATCTTATAGACACATCCATCAGCATTTTGGGGGGAATTCTTTATCAAAAGTTTTTTTACTGTATCAAGATTTTTGAATACAACTTTAATATTAAAAGTCTTAAGAAGAGAAGGCATATCAACCAAGTTTTCATGGTAAGGGAGAACCAACATATTTTTAGTTGAATAAGGCTGGTTGTCCCTTTTTGGATTGTAAAAAGTATTTCTAGCAACTTTAAAAGATTTATCAATTACATTTCTTGGGTATTTTAAATCATTACCTATTTCATAAATTTTGGATATTTCCTCATCTATGAACTCAGGACTACGAATTTGTAGAATTTAATAATACACTGGACAAATAATCTTTAAAATTTCTTATTTCTTGGGTAGAATAGTTTGTGGGGTGAGTTGTGCCAAGGACCTGTCCAAGTTGGGTCGGCGCGCGTCAGGTGTTTAAACCGTTGTGGGATCTGATAGTGAGGTGCTGGCCAGACCCCTTATATAGCTTCCTTGGATGCTTTACTTTCATAGTTCCTTGATAATGTGAGTAGTCACGAAAGCGCTTGGAATTTCTCTATTCTTTCAGAGTGGTTGTTTTGCATATTCTGAAATCACCTGTTTACTGTGATCTTATTGCATATATATATATATATATATATATATATATATATATATATATATATATATATATATATATATATATATATATATTACTCCATGGGGAAGTGGAATAGAATTCTTCCTCCGTAAGACATGAGTGTTGTAAGAGGCGACTAAAATGCCGGGAGCAAGGGGCTAGTAACCTCTTCTCCTGTATATATTACTAGATGTAAAAGGAGAAACTTTCGTTTTTCCTTTTGGGCCACCCTGCCTTGGTGGGATACGGCCGATGTGTTGAAAGAAAATATATATATATATATATATATATATATATATATATATATATATATATATATATATATATATATGTCGTGCCGAATATGTAAAACTGGTCAATTAGCAAGAACTCACTTAAAATTTAGTCCTTTCTCAAATTTTCTCTTATACGTTTAAAGATATATTTTTTTCATTAATGTTAATGTAAAAAATTATAAATTTGCTCCTAAAGAATCTTAGAAAACTTACCTAACCTTATTATAACAGGAACAATTTATTTTAGCCTAACCCAACCAAATATGTTTTAGATTTGTTTACAGTAATTTAATACTAAACAAACACAGTGAAATATATATTTTTCGTTAGGTTTAGAATGATTTTGACGAAATTATTGCATACACAAATTTTCACTTGTCCTATATGGCAAGATGGACATTGCTATTTAAGCCAAGATCGCAAATTCTGCCTATTCGGCACGACATATATATATATATATATATATATATATATATATATATATATATATATATATATATATATATATATATATATATATATGTATATATATATATATATATATATATATATATATATATATATATATATATATATATATATATATACATATATATATATATATATATATATATATATATATATATATATATATATATATATATATATATATATATATATATATATATATATATATATATATATATATATATATATCTATATATATATATATATATGCAAAACAACCACTGTGAAAGTATAGTGAAATTCCAAGCGCTTTTGTGACTTCTCACATTATCAAGGAACTATAAAAGCATTACATCAAAGGAAAGCATATAAAGGGTCGATGCCACACCTCACCATCACATCCCACAACAAAGCAACACTTGACACGCGACGACACCAGACTCATAAGAAAGGAGGAACATTGCAGCAGGCCTGCTGGCCCAACTAAACAGGTCCTGATTTATGCAAATAAAAGGAAATATTCACATTATTTTTAAAACTGCTTTTTATGAAACAAGATTCAATTATATTCCTGTCGATCATGGACTTGTTTACCTGGAGAGAGTTTACCTGGAGAGAGTTTCGGGGGTCAACGCCCCCGCGGCCCGGTCTGTGACCAGGCCTCCTGGTGGATCAGCCCCTGATCAACCAGGCTGTTGCTGCTGGCTGCACGCAAACCAACGTACGAGCCACAACCCGGCTGATCAGGAACTGACTTTAGGTGCTTGTCCAGTGCCAGCTTGAAGACTGCCAGGGGTCTGTTGGTAATCCCCCTTATGTGTGCTGGGAGGCAGTTGAACAGTCTCGGGCCCCTGACACTTATTGTATGGTCTCTTAACGTGCTAGTGACACCCCTGCTTTTCATTGGGGCGATGGTGCATCGTCTGCCAAGTCTTTTGCTTTCGTAGTGAGTGATTTTCGTGTGCAAGTTCGGTACTAGTCCCTCTAGGATTTTCCAGGTGTATATAATCATGTATCTCTCCCTCCTGCGTTCCAGGGAATACAGGTTTAGAAACCTCAAGCGCTCCCAGTAATTGAGGTGTTTTATCTCCGTTATGCGCGCCGTGAAAGTTCTCTGTACATTTTCTAGGTCGGCAATTTCACCTGCCTTGAAAGGTGCTGTTAGAGTGCAGCAATATTCCAGCCTAGATAGAACAAGTGACCTGAAGAGTGTCATCATGGGCTTGGCCTCCCTAGTTTTGAAGGTTCTCATTATCCATCCTGTCATTTTTCTAGCAGATGCGATTGATACACAATGTTATGGTCCTTGAAGGTGAGATCCTCCGACATAATCACTCCCAGGTCTTTGACGTTGGTGTTTCGCTCTATTTTGTGGCCAGAATTTGTTTTGTACTCTGATGAAGATTTAATTTCCTCATGTTTACCATATCTGAGTAATTGAAATTTCTCATCGTTGAACTTTATATTGTTTTCCGCAGCCCACTGAAAGATTTGGTTGATGTCCGCCTGGAGCCTTGCAGTGTCTGCAATGGAAGACACTGTCATGCAGATTCGGGTGTCATCTGCAAAGGAAGACACGGTGCTGTGGCTGACATCCTTGTCTATGTCGGATATGAGGATGAGGAACAAGATGGGAGCTAGTACTGTGCCTTGTGGAACAGAGCTTTTCACCGTAGCTGCCTCGGACTTTACTCTGTTGACGACTACTCTCTGTGTTCTGTTAGTGAGGAAATTATAGATCCATCGACCGACTTTTCCTGTTATTCCTTTAGCACGCATTTTGTGCGCTATTACGCCATGGTCACACTTGTCGAAGGCTTTTGCAAAGTCTGTATATATTACATCTGCATTCTTTTTGTCTTCTAGTGCATTTAGGACCTTGTCGTAGTGATCCAATAGTTGAGACAGACAGGAGCGACCTGTTCTAAACCCATGTTGCCCTGGGTTGTGTAACTGATGGGTTTCTAGATGGGTGGTGATCTTGCTTCTTAGGACCCTTTCAAAGATTTTTATGATATGGGATGTTAGTGCTATTGGTCTGTAGTTCTTTGCTATTGCTTTACTGCCCCCTTTGTGGAGTGGGGCTATGTCTGTTGTTTTTAGTAACTGAGGGACGACCCCCGTGTCCATGCTCCCTCTCCATAGGATGGAAAAGGCTCGTGATAGGGGCTTCTTGCAGTTCTTGATGAACACAGAGTTCCATGAGTCTGGCCCTGGGGCAGAGTGCATGGGCATGTCATTTATCGCCGGTTCGAAGTCATTTGGCGTCAGGATAACATCGGATAGGCTTGTGTTAATCAAATTTTGTGGCTCTCTCATAAAAAATTCATTTTGATCTTCGACTCTCAGTCTGGTTAGCGGCTTGCTAAAAACTGAGTCATATTGGGACTTGAGTAGCTCACTCATTTCCTTGCTGTCATCTGTGTAGGACCCATCTTGTTTAAGTAGGGGCCCAATACTGGACGTTGTTCTCGATTTTGATTTGGCATAGGAGAAGAAATACTTTGGGTTTCTTTCGATTTCATTTATGGCTTTTAGTTCTTCCCGCGATTCCTGACTCCTAAAGGATTCTTTTAGCTTAAGTTCGATGCTTGCTATTTCTCTGACCAGTGTCTCCCTACGCATTTCAGATATATTGACCTCTTTTAGCCGCTCTGTTATTCTTTTCCGTCGCCTGTAAAGGGAGCGCCTGTCTCTTTCTATTTTACATCTACTCCTCCTTTTTCTTAGAGGAATAAGCCTTGTGCATACATCGAGTGCCACCGAGTTAATCTGTTCTAGGCATAAGTTGGGGTCTGTGTTGCTTAGTGTATCTTCCCAGCTTATATCGGTTAGGACTTGGTTTACTTGGTCCCATTTTATGTTTTTGTTATTGAAGTTGAATTTGGTGAATGCTCCCTCGTGACTAGTCTCATTTTGTCGGTCTGGGGCTCCACGCATACATGTCTGAACCTCAATTATGTTGTGATCTGAGTATATTGTTTTTGATATGGTGACATTTCTTATCAGATCATCATTGTTAGTGAAGATGAGGTCTAGTGTATTCTCCAGTCTAGTAGGCTCTATTATTTGCTGGTTTAAATTGAATTTTGTGCAGAGATTTAAAAGCTCGTGTGAGTGTGAGTTTTCATCAGAGCTGCCTCCTGGTGTTATTACTGCAACAATATTATTTGCTATATTCCTCCATTTTAGGTGCCTTAAGTTGAAATCCCCCAGGAGCAAGATGTTGGGTGCAGGAGCTGGAAGATTTTCCAGACAGTGGTCAATTTTTAACAGCTGTTCCTGGAATTGCTGGGATGTTGCATCCGGAGGCTTGTAGACTACCACAATGACTAGGTTTTGGTTCTCGACCTTTACTGCTAAAACTTCCACTACATCATTTGAGGCATTAAGCAGTTCTGTGCAAACAAGTGACTCTGCAATGTACAGGCCAACCCCCCCCTTTTGCCTGTTCACTCTGTCACATCTGTATAGGTTGTAACCTGGGATCCATATTTCGTTGTCCAAGTGATCCTTTATGTGGGTCTCAGTGAAAGCCGCGAACATTGCCTTTGCCTCTGCAAGCAGTCCACGGATGAAAGGTATTTTGTTGTTTGTTGCTGGCTTTAGACCCTGTATATTTGCAAAGAAGAATGTCATCGGACTGGTGGTATTGTTGGTACTGGGGGGGGGGATTTTTTTTCCGGCATTAGTATCTGTATCTGTTGGTTTGGAGTGGAGGCCATCGACTGTGGTTCCACTCCAGGAATGACTGGATTTGGTGTACGATTTCTGCCATTTCCTGCCAGTTTTTTTTCCTTCCTGGCACTAAAAAACCTCTCCCTCTTGAGTGGCTGTGGCTACCCAGGTTTTCCCATGGCCTGGATGTTTTGTATCTTTTTGTCCCCTTTAGATGGTATGCCTGGCAATTTAAGTTATAGCACAGTCTTTCCTGTACTGAAGAGGTACACATTTCAGGGTGAAAAAGCTTACAGGAAGGGAGTTTGCATTTTCCTGTTGTCATATGGGCATGGCATTTTCTAGGGTGGTCATAGTTGCATGTCCCATCTGTTTTTCCGGATTTCCCATGCCAGCAGATACCAAGTGCATAGTATGTGCACAGGCTTGGTTTCCGCTTGCCTTGGGTTTCTGTGACTGTATTCCCTGTTGGTGCGTGTTTCCCTGTCTTACTTCTATCATTCCTAGCACCAACAATGGAGCTCCCACCAGTTGTTTTTGGTAATTTATCCTCAGTATTGCTATTGGAGTCCTCTTGTTTGCTATTTCCTGCGGTATTTCTAGTTTGCAATATTGGTTTTATCTTATCTTTGACTACACTTGTTTCCCTACTATGGCTCCTGTCCCCTATGAGGTCATTTATATGTATTCCTTCCTGCGTATAATTCCCGACTACCTGGACAAATTCTCCAGCTTCACCATTACTGTCTCCCAGGACAGCACCTCCAGCTTCACCATTACTGTCTCCCAGGACAGTATCTCCAGCTTCACCATTACTGTCTCCCAGGACAGTATCTCCAGCTTCACCATTTCTGTCTCCCAGGACAGCACCTCCAGCTTCACCATTTCTGTCTCCCAGGACAGCATCTCCCGCTTCACCATTACTGTCTCCCAGGACAGCACTATCAGCCCCACATTTACTGACTACCAGGACATCACCTCCAGCCTTACAGTTTGTGACTACATGGCCAGTATCAAGGGCAGTACCATTCAGCCCAGACTTTTTATGTTCCCATCTGTTGTAGAAAGCTTCCAGGTTTTCTATGAAAGCAGCTTTGATGTTGTCCTCTTTTAATACCCTTGTGATTTTAGTCCACAGATTTTCCTCATTTGGGCATACCCAAAAACACTTCTCTGTTTTAATACTGCTTGTAGCTAGTTCTGGGATATCTGCACAAGGGGCGTGACACCAATTTCCACAAAAATGACAATTTATCCATGTGGAAGCCCGTTTGTTTGACTGACCACAGACTACACACAGCTTCATAATGATTTGAATGGTTGATTTACTGCAATTCTACTAGCAACCTCTTGAATATTCTATTAATAACCTCCTTAAATGAAGCTCTAGCTATTTGTATTTCTGTTTCTAACTGTTTTTGTATATTGGACAGCTTACCGTCACGTTCCTGATTTTTAATGTTTGTGTTTATAAGGGCGCCTACAACCCCATCCGTTTACAGTCTGCTTTATTGTCCAACGAAACCGTTTGAAATCATGGACTTGTTTGATACAACTTTCTCATTTTTTTGAAAATCAACTGGATGGTTAAAATCTCTCACATGAATAAATAGAGCATTGGAATCTTGTCCAGTTCTAATGCTATATTTATGTTGTTTTAATCTAAGTTTGAGACTTTTACCAGTTTGACCGTAATATACTTTATCGCAAATTTTACAAGGAATCTTATAGACACATCCACCAGCATTTTGGGGGGAATTCTCTATCAAAAGTTTTTTTACTGCATCAAGATTTTCAAATACAACTTTGATATTAAAAGTCTTAAGAAGAGAAGGTCATATCAACCAAGTTTTCATGGTAAGGGAGAACCAACATATTTATTGCTGAATAAGGTTGGTTGTCCCTTTTTGGATTGTAAAAAGTATTTCTAGCAATTTTAAAAGATTTATCAATTACATTTCTTGGGTATTTCAAATCATTAGCTATTTCATAAATTTTGAATATTTCTTCATCTATGAACTCTGAACTACAAATACGTAAAGCTCTCAAAAACATTTTTTCCCCATTGATGTAGGTGTCAGCCAGCGTCGACACACAGGTATAGTCCTATGCTAAGAGCTTGCCATTCTTCCAAGGATAGATGGTTTGCTGGGTTGTGGGTATTGTTGGCTGCTAGTGATCGGGGCTCTCTCGGCTGGGCATCCAGCTGTAGCAACGATGTCGTTAAATTAGACACCTGTGCAACTCTTGGGTATCTTTATTGAGGAAACGTTTCGCCACACAGTGGCTTCATCAGTCCATACAAAGGATAAACTTGAAGAACAGGAGGAGAATGAGGTAATCAGTCCCTCAACCTTGAGTCGATGTGGTCAGTCCATCAATCTTGAATTACATTCCTGTCGACCATGGACTTGCTTGATACAACTTTCTCAACTTTTTGAAAATCAACTGGATGTTTAAAATCTCTCATATGAATAAATAGAGCATTGGAATCTTGTCCAGTTCTAATGCTACATTTATGTTGTTTTAATCTAAGTTCGAGATTTTTACCAGTTTGACCGTAATAAACTTTATCGCAAATTTTACATGGAATCTTATAGACACATCCGTCAGCATTTTGGGGGGAATTCTTTATCAAAAGTTTTTTTTTACTGTATCAAGATTTTTAAATACAACTTTGATATTAAAAGTCTTAAGAAGAGAAGGCATATCAACCAAGTTTTCATGGTAAGGGAGAACCAACATATTTTTAGTTGAATAAGGCTGGTTGTCCATTTTTGGATTGTAAAAAGTATTTCTAGCAACTTTAAAAGATTTATCAATTACGTTTCTTGGGTATTTCAAATCATTACCAAATCATTACCAAAATTTATGAAATAGGTAATTATTTGAAATACCCAAGAAACGTAAATGATAAATCTTTTAAAATTGCTAGAAATACTTTTTACAATCCAAAAAGGGACAACCAGCCTCATTCAACTAAAAATATGTTGGTTCTCCCTTACCATGAAAACTTGGTTGATATGCCTTCTCTTCTTAAGACTTTTAATATCAAAGTTGTATTTAAAAATCTTGATACACGACATCATGTCTCCCCTTATTCTTCGTCTAACAAGTGAATGTAACTTAAGAGTTTTCAATCTTTCTTCATAAGGAAGATTTCTAATGCTATGTATTAATTTAGTCATTCTACGCTGAATGTTTTCTAACGAATTTATGTCCATTCTGTAATATGGAGACCAGAACTGAGCTGCATAGTCTAGGTGAGGCCTTACCAATGATGTATAAAGCTGCAGTATGACCTCTGGACTTCTGTTGCTTACACTTCTTGATATAAATCCCAATAATCTATTTGCCTTATTACGTATGCCTAGGCACTGCTGTCTTGGTTTAAGGTTGCTGCTCACCATAACCCCCAAGTCCTTTTCCCAATCTGTATGGCTAAGTTCTACATTATTTAACTTATATTTAACTTATGGACACTCCCGAGCTTCAGAACCTTGCATTTATCTACATTGAACTGCATCTGCCACTTGTCTGACCAAGAATAGAGATTGTCTAAATCCTCCTGAAGTTCCCTAACATCTACGTTTGAATCAATTATCCTACCTATCTTTGTGTCATCGGCGAATTTGCTCATATCACTAGTAATACCCTCATCAAGGTCATTGATATATATTATAAACAACAACGGGCCCTAGACTGATCCCTGTGGAGCCCCACTTGTTACAGATCCCCACTCGGATTTAGCCCCATTTATGGACACTCTCTGCTTCCTGTCTGTGAGCCATGACTCGATCCACGAGAGCACTTTTCCCCAAATGCCATGAGCTGCCACTTTCTTTAACAGTCTATGGTGCGGAACTCTATCAAAAGCCTTACTAAAATCTAAGTAAATAATACCAAATTCTTTATCGTGATCAACAGCCTCAAAAGTTTTACTGAAGAAAGTTAATAAATTAGTTAGACAAGACCGGCCTCTTGTGAATCCATGCTGAGTATCATTAATCAAGCTATACTTATCGAGATGGCTTCTTATAATCTCAGCTATAATTGACTCTAGTAATTTGCCTACAATTGAGGTCAGGCTTATTGGGCGGTAATTTGACGGTAGCGACTTGTCCCCTGCTTTAAAAATAGGAATTACATTAGCCATCTTCCACATATCAGACACTACACCTGTTTGAAGAGATAAATTAAAAATATTAGTTAATGGTTCACAGAGTTCCATTTTGCATTCCTTAAGAACCCTTGAAAAAAGCTCATCAGGACCCGACGACTTATTTTGCTTCAGTCTGTCTATCTGCTTCACAACCATTTCACTAGTGACTGTGATGTTACATAATTTATCTTCTTCAGGCTCACTATAAAAATTAATTACTTGAATATTGTTAGTGTCTTCCTGTGTAAAAACCGAGAGAAAATAATTATTTAAAATCGAGCACATTTCATTCTCTTTGTCAGTGAGATGCCCATAGTTATTTTTAAGGGGACCTATCTTATATCTATCTTTTGTTCTATAGACCTGGAAAAAGCTTTTTGGGTTAGTTTTCGAATCCCTAGCAACTTTAATTTCATAGTCCCTTTTAGGTTTTCTTATCCCCTTTTTAATATCCCTCAATATATTGATTCATAAGACGACCCTCACCTCTTTTGATATGCCTATAAATTCCCTTCTTATGACCTAGTAGATATTTCAGCCTATTATTCATCCATTTTGGGTTATTTTTATTTGATCTAATTTTTTTTATAGGGGATGAACGTTCTTTGAACAGCATGTATAGTGTTCAGAAAACTCATATTGACAGCTCACTTCGTTACCCCAGTCAACAGATGATAAGTGTTCTCTAAGCCCATCGTAATCTGCTAAGCGAAATTCTGGGACTGTTACTGAGTTATCCCTATTATCATACTTCCATTCAATGCTAAATGCAATTGATTTGTGGTCGCTAGCACCCAGTTCCTCTGAAATTTCTAAATTCTTAACAAGGGATTCATTGTTTGTCAGAACTAAGTCAAGCAGGTTATTTCCCCTTGTAGGCTCTGTCACTAACTGCTTCAAAAAACAATCCTGAACTACTTCTAAGAAGTCATATGATTCTAAATTCCCAGTCAAGAAATTCCAATCAATATGACCAAAGTTAAAGTCTCCTAGAATTACTACATTATCGTGCCTTGTGGCCTTAACAATTTCCTCCCATAGTAGTCTCCCCTGGTCCCTATCTAAGTTTGGGGGACGGTATATCACACCTAAAATCAATTTTTCATGCCCCTCTGAAAATTCTATCCAAACAGACTCTGTATGTGTTACTTCAGACTTAATACCCGTTTTTATGCAACAGTTCAAGCGATCTCGGACATACAATGCCACCCCACCACCCTTCCCGATACTTCTATCTATTTGGAACAATTTAAAACCCTGAATGTGACATTCCGCAGGCATGTCCCGACTTTTTGAATTAAACCACGTCTCAGTTATGGCAAGTACATCAATGTTTCCTGCACTAGCAACTAATCTCAATTCGTCCATCTTATTCCTAGCACTACGGCTATTAGCATAATATACATTGAAAGACTCTCCTTTCTCTTTACCCTTCCTGCTCATTTCTGTTTTTCTACTAAACCTATTACTGTCTTTATCACCTAGTGTCACTGGCTTTTCAATATCTACCTCGTTCTGCTTATTACTAGCTCCCCTAGAACTCATAATAATACTACACTGGGACTTCACTGTTTTCCTGCCAAAACCCATACCACTAACTATTTCTAGTTTAAAGTCCTAATTACTCCATCCACTGCAGTTGCCAGTGCCCCCACCCCAGACCTAGATAAGTGGACCCCATCCCTGGCATACATGTCATTTCTGCCATAGAAGAGGTCCCAGTTGACAATGAATGTTACCGCATTTTCCTTACAGTATTTGTCCAGCCAGCAATTGACACCAATTGCCCTGGACAACCATTCATTTCCTACTCCTCTCCTTGGCAAAATACCACATATGACAGGGTTCCCACCGTTCCTCCTAATTATTTCTATTGCTGACCTATACCTGCTAATCAGGTTCTCACTCCTACGTCTGCCAACATCATTGCCTCCAGCACTGAGACAGATAATAGGATTGCTCCCATTACCTCTCATGATGCCATCCAGACGGCTAACAATATCCTCCATCCTAGCCCCAGGAAAGTAAACCCTATGTCTCCTGCTCCTGTCCTTCAAGCAGAACGCCCTATCCATGTACCTAACTTGGCTATCCCCAACAACAACAATATTCTTACCTTCCTTGGTGTCGTTCGTTGTGACGTTCCCGGTAGTCGACTCACATTCGTCGGGTAGCACAGAGAAAGCATTAGATGTTTCCACAACAGATTCCACAGCAGTCCCTTTCTTCTCCATCATTTCTACCTTTCCATTCGTCTTCTTGATCGTCAAGTTCGCTCTATGCTGTCCAGCCACTGACCAATTTCCCTTCTTGAACTGAGGACTCAAAACAGGAGGACTACCACGAATCTTCTTGTTTTCCTCGGTCAGTCGCCGAATCTCGATCTTCGCCATTCTGAATTCTTAATTAAGCTGTTGGTAAAGTTGCTCGATGGAGGGCATCTTGGTTCAGTCCGATGAGAGCACACTCGACACTTCCTCACGGAGCTAAGTACAGGTCACCTCTGAGCTGGACAAGATTCCAATGCTCTATTTATTCATGTGAGAGATTTTAACCATCCAATTGATTTTCAAAAAGTTGAGCAAGTTGTATCAAGCAAGTCCATGGTCGACAGGAATAATTGTATCTTGTTTCATAAAAAGCAGTTTTGACAATAATATGAATATTTCCTTTGGTTTATATAAATTAGATCCATTTATAATTAATATAATTTGGGAAGAATTTAATAATACATTGGACAAATAATAAACTTTAAAATACTTAATTCTTGGGTAGAATAGTTTGTTGGTGGGTTGTGTGAAGGACCTGTCTAGTTGGGCCAACAGGCCTGCTGCAGTGTTCCCTTTCTTATGAGTAGCTCGTCAGGTGTTGCTTTGTTGTGGGATGTGATAGTGAGGTGTGGGCTAGACCCTTTGTATGCCTTCCTTTGATGCATTACTTGCATTGTTCCTTAATAATGTGAGTGGTCACGAAAGCGCTTGGAATTTCTCTATTATTTCACAGTGATTGTTTTGTAAATATATATATATATATATATATATATATATATATATATATATATATATATATATATATATATATATATATATATATATATATATATATATATATATATATACATATATATATATATATATATATATATATATATATATATATATATATATATATACATATATATATATATATATATATATATATATATATATATATATATATATATATATATATATATATATATATATATATATATATATATATATATATATATATATATATATATATATATATATATAAGGACTTGCTTGATACAACTTTCTCAACTTTTTGAAAATAAATTTTAATGGTTAAAATCCTTCACATGAATAAATAGAGTATTGGAATCTTGTCCAGTTCTAATGCTATATATATATATATATATATATATATATATAAATATATATATATATATATATATATATATATATATATATATATATATATATATATATACATGTATATATATATATATATATATATATATATATATATATATATATATATATATATATACATATATATATATATATATATATATATATATATATATATATATATATATATATATATATATATATATATATATATATATATATATATATATATATATATATATATATATATATATATATAAGAGGGTAAGGTACCTAGGGATTGGCAGAGAGCATGCATAGTTCCTTTGTATAAAGGCAAAGGGGATAAAAGAGAGTGCAAAAATTATAGGGGGATAAGTCTGTTGAGTATACCTGGCAAAGTGTATGGTAGAGTTATTATTGAAAGAATTAAGAGTAAGACGGAGAATAGGATAGCAGATGAACAAGGAGGCTTTAGAAAAGGTAGGGGGTGTGTGGACCAGGTGTTTACAGTGAAACATATAAGTGAGCAGTATTTAGATAAGGCTAAAGAGGTCTTTGTGGCATTTATGGATTTGGAAAAGGCGTATGACAGGGTGGATAGGGGGGCAATGTGGCAGATGTTGCAGGTGTATGGTGTAGGAGGTAGGTTACTGAAAGCAGTGAAGAGTTTTTACGAGGATAGTGAGGCTCAAGTTAGAGTATGTAGGAAAGAGGGAAATTATTTCCAAGTAAAAGTAGGCCTTAGACAAGGATGTGTGATGTCACCGTGGTTGTTTAATATATTTATAGATGGGGTTGTAAGAGAAGTAAATGCGAGGGTCTTGGCTAGAGGCGTGGAGTTAAAAGATAAAGAATCACACATAAAGTGG
>NC_091303.1:43423232-43480732 GCF_038502225.1 Cherax quadricarinatus | reverse complement strand
ATATGCGAGGAATTCACGAGAGCAGGCGAAATATACACAAACACTGATCTCTGGCTGAAGGAGACTCGAACCTACGAAACTTGGAACAAGGTACGCAGTGCTATACCAAACTCCCCACACTGGACCAATACCTTGGAGTCCAGCTTGCGGTAGACTTTGATCCAAGGCAGCCAGCTTTCAGGGAGAAGGCTTACAGCTTGTCATCTCATCCTCTACATGCATCAGCTTTACTAGAGATTTTAACAATGCAAGGAATTCGCAAGAGCAGGCGAAATATACACAAACACTGATCTCTGGCTGAAGGAGACTCGAACCTACGAACCTTAGGACAAGGTACGCAGTGCTTTACCAATCTACCCACACTGGACCAGTGTGGGTAGATTGGTAAAGCACTGCGTACCTTGTCCTAAGGTTCGTAGGTTCGAGTCTCCTTCAGCCAGAGATCAGTGTTTATATATATATATATATATATATATATATATATAGATATATATCTCCAGGGGGAAGTGGAACAGAATTCTTCCTCTGTAAGCCATGCGTGTTGTAAGAGGCGACTAAAATGCCGGGAGCAAGGGGCTAGTAACCCCTTCTCTCGTATGAATTACTAAATTTAAAAGAGAAACTTTCGTTTTTCTTTTCGGGCCACCCTGCCTTGGTGAGATACGGTCGGTGTGTTGAAAGAAAGAAAGAAGACATTATATATATAAATATATTATATATATATATATATATATATATATATATATATATATATATATATATATATATATATATATATATATATATATATATATATATATATATAAATATATATATATATATATATGGACAAAATATGAAATATTAAAGGTCAGTGGTCACGTGTGGTCATACCTGCCTAAGCTCTTGGGAGTTAGCGTGGGCTGTTACCAAGCACCATGGCTTGTTGTAGTGTTTTAGAATCTCAGGTTCAAGTGTTGAAGAAGGAGTTTCTACTTCTTCAGGAGGAAAATAGGAGGCTGAAGCTTCGCATAGATGAGTTTGGGAGCGAGTTTGAGAAGAATTTAGCTGGTAAGGAAGGAATGGTCACCAGCATTGATAGTGGCAGCCGCTTTAAGTGGCAAGTGGTTCACAGTTCAGGAAGAAGGAAGATGAGGAGAGTTAATAGAGAAGATGTGAAGGTAGGAAATCGATTCTCTGTTCTCCATGACGAATGTACTTCAGTGGTTAGTGAGGATGAAGGTATCACTGATTCCACTGTTAATCAGGGTAAGAATATTTTAATAGTAGACGATTCTCAGGTAAGATATATGGACCGTGCATTTTGTAACAGAGACAGAAAGGTCAGACAGAGAGTGTGTCTTCCTGGAGCTGGTGTTGGTGACATAGTCAGCAGGTTGGATAATATTATGGCAGGTAATCAGAGCAAGCCCATTATCTGTCTTAGTGCTGGGGGTAATGACATTGGGAAGGGCAGGAGAGAGGAGCTGCTGGATAAGTACAGGTCAGCCATAGAAGTAGTAAGGTCTAAGGGAGGGATCCCAGTCATATGCAGCATCTTGCCTAGAAAGGGAGTGGGCAATGAATGGATGTCTAGGGCAATTGGTATAAATTGCTGGCTAGACAGGTACTGCAAGGAACTTGCAATCCCATTCATTGATAACTGGGACATATTCTTTGGCAAACGTGATATGTATGCAAGGGATGGGGTTCATCTCTCTGGGGATGGAGTGGCTGCATTAGCCAATTCAATTGAGAGGGGAATTGTTGACTTGTCTAGGAATTTAAACTGATAGATTATAGAGGTATGGGTGTTTGTGGTAAAGAATCTGGCTGCAGTATTAGGGTTAAAAACAGCAGTTATTACCGGGATACCTCAGGGATATGTTTAAAAGACAATATTCAAAATAAAGTTGCTAGTAATGGCAAATCAATTGATCAACAAACAAAGAGAGATAATAGAGGGCAACGAGTGACTAGCTCCCTTAAGATTTACTATACAAATAGTAAGAGTCTGAGAAATAAGATAGATGAGCTAAGATTACTTGCAAGTGTAGGCAATATAGATATTATTGGTATAACAGAGACCTGGTTCAATCTGAAAGATAGAGAAATGGCTTCTGAATGCAACATACAGGGTTATAAACTATTCCACACTGATAGGGTCAACAGGAAGGGCGATGTATGTCAGAGAAAATTTAAATTGTTGTCTTAGACATGATATAAGATTAAAAACATCGAGCACAGAATCTGTTTGGCTACAGTTTCTCGAGGGACTTGACAAATTAATTTTGGGTGTCATTTATAGGCCCCGAAACCTTGATAGGGAGCGCAGTAAGCTGTTATGGGACAAAAGTCATAAGGCATCTAGATATGAAAATGTTGTGAAAATGAGAGATTTTAACTTTAGACAAATTGATTGGAACAATATGACAGGAAATCTTGAGTCTAGTGACTTTCTTGATACGGTTCAGGATTGCTTTTTAGGACAAGTAGTGACAGAACCAACTAGAGGAAACAATCTGCTTGACTTGGTTCTTGCCAACAAAGATTCACTAATTAATAATCTTGAGGTTAATGATTAGCTTGGGGAAAGTGATCACAAATCACTTAGTTTCAATATATCATGGAATTACCCAGATAACTGCAATCAAATCTCTGTCCCAGATTTTCGCTTGACCGACTTCATGGGACTGAAAAATTACCTGGGTGGGCTAAATTGGGATGTCCTGACTATGGGTCAGGTAGGTGATCATGGTTGCCAATACGACGTTTTTCAGAGCATAGTTCTAGCTGCCCAGACAACTTTTGTTCCGAGTAGGGAAATAAGATCAAACAAATATGATCCCAATTGGATGAACAATAGATTAAAACATCTCATTGGTCAAAAGAGAGGCATATATAGGCGTATCAAAAGAGGGGATGGGCAGTTAAGGAATCAATACATTCAATTAAAGAGAGAAATAAAGAAAGGAATAAGAAAAGCAAAAAGAGATTATGAGGCTAAGGTCGCAAGGGATTCAAAGACTAACCCGAAAGGGTTTTTTCAGGTATACAGAAGTAAGATTAGGGACAAGATTGGCCCACTTAAGAGTAACTCTGGTCAGATCACTGACAGTGATAAGGATATGTGTGAAATTCTAAATACCTACTTCCTCTCAGTTTTCACCTAGGAAAATACTAGCGATATTCCTGAGATTATGTAGAACAGGATGATAATAAACTATGTACGATTGCGGTAACTAGTGACATGGTCCTCAGACAAATAGAGAAACTAAAACCTAACAAATCCCCAGGTCCTGATGAACTGTTTGCAAGGGTGATAAAGGAATGTAAAGAGGAACTTAGCATACCTTTGGATAATCATTTTAACATATCACTACAAACTGGCATAGTGCCTGATAAGTGGAAAATGGCAAATGTAATTCCTATTTAGAAGGCAGGTGACAGGTCCTTGGCTTCAAACTATAGACCAATAAGCCTTACCTCGATAGTGGGAAAATTTATGGAATCAATAATTGCCGCAGCAATTCGTAGCCATCTTGATAGGCACAGATTGATTAATAAATCTCAACATAGTTTTACAAAGGGGCGTTCCTGTCTTACGAATTTACAATTTTTTTTCACTAAGGTGTTTGAGGAGGTAGATCATGGTAATGAATATGATATTGTGTATATGGACTTCAGTAAGGCTTTCGAGGAAACTATTGAGGAAACTTAAGGCACACGAAATAGGAGGATAAATTTTTTCCTGGGTAGAGGCATGGCTGACAAATAGACAGCAGAGAGTTTGCATAAATGGGGAGAAATCAGAATGGGGGCACGTCACAAGCGGTGTTCCTCATGGGTCAGTGTTGGGCCCGTTGTTATTTGCAATTTACATAAACGACATAGATGAGGGAATAAATAGCGACATAAGCAAATTTGCTGATGACACCAAAATAGGCCGTCCAATTCATTCTAATGAGGACACTAGAGCACTCCAGGAGGATTTGAATAGACTGATGCAATGGTCGGAGAAGTGGCAGATGCAGTTTAATATTGACAAATGCAAATTTCTAAATGTTGGACAGTTAAATAACCATGCCACATATAAACTAAATATTGTAGATCTTAATACTACTGATTTCGAAAAGGATTTAGGAGTTCTGGTTAGCAGTAATCTAAAACCAAGACAACAGTGCATTAGTGTTCGCAATAAAGCTAACAGAATTCTTGGCTTCATAACTAGAAGTATAAATAATAGAAGTCCTCAGGTTGTTCTTCAACTCTATATATCCTTGGTTAGGCCTCGTTTAGACTATGCTACTCAGTTCTGGTCACCGTATTACAGAATGGATATAAATGCTCTGGAAAACGTACAGAGGAGGATGACAAAGATGATCCCATGTATCAGAAATCTTGCCAATGAGGATAGACTGAGGGCCCTGAATCTCCACTCTCTCGAAAGGCGTAGAATTAGGGGGATATGATCGAGGTGTATAAATGGAAAACAGGAATAAATAAAGGGGATGTAAATAGCGTGCTGAAAATTTCCAGCCAAGACAGGACTCGCAGCAATGGTTTCAAGTTGGAAAAATTCAGATTCAGCAAGGATATAGGAAAGCACTGGTTTGGTAATAGAGTTGTGGATAAGTGGAATAAACTCCCGAGTACAGTTATTGATGCTAAAACGTTGTGTAGTTTTAAAAATAGGTTAGATAAATACATGAGCGGGTGTGGGTGGGTGTGAGTTGGACCTGACTAGCTTGTGCTGCTGGGTCTGGTGCAGTGTTCCATCCTTGAATGTAGGTGACCAGACTGGGTGGGTCATTGGGCTAATCCGGGGAGGGGGTCATTGGTCTTATCCGGGGGGGGGGACATGGACCTGCTCCACATGGGTCAGTAGACCTGTTGCAGTGTTCCTTCTTTCTTATGTTCTTATGTTTTTATAGGGCCAAGATATGACCTCACACATGACCCAGCACGCTCAGTGTGGGAATTTTATGTTGAATTTGAACGAAAAAAACTCATTGCCTTTTTCTGATTTTTAATTAAGGAGAACAAGAATTTAAATTATGGTAGTAGGTTGGTAGACAGCAACCACCCAGGGAGGTACTACCGTCCTGTCAAGTGAGTGTAAAAAGAAAGCCTGTAATTGTTTTACTTGATGGTAGGATTGCCGGTGCCTTTTTTCTGTCTTATAAATATGCAAGATTTCAGGTACGTCTTGCTACTTCTACTTACACTTAGGTCACACTACACATACAAGTACACGTTTATGAATACACACTCATCTGTGTTTTCTTTGATTTTATCTTAATAGTTCTTGTTCTTAATACTTTTCCTTGTATATCCATGGGGAAGTGGAATAAGAATCTTTCCTACATGTGTCATGCATGTTGTAAATGTCAACTAAAATGCCGGGAACAATGGGCTAGTAACCCCTTTTCCTGTAATAATTACTAAAAAGAAAAAGAAGAAAACCGTCAAAGTGGGAAGTCTGAATGTGTGTGCATGTTGTGCGAATGATAAGAAAGAGATGATTGTGGATGTTATGAATGAGAAGAAGCTTGATGTCCTGGCTTTACGTGAAACAAAGCTCAAGGGAGTGGGAGAGTTTCAGTGGTGAGGAATAAATGGGATTAGGTCAGGTGTTTCAAATAGAGTTAGAGCTAAAGAAGGAGTAGTAATAATGTTGAAGGATAAGTTATGGCAGGAAAAGAGGGAATATAAATGTATAAATTCAATGATTATGTGGAGTAAAATGAGGGCTTCATGTGAAAAGTGGATTGTGGTAAGTGTTTATGCACCTGGAGAAGAGAGAAGTGTAGAGGAGAGAGAGAGAGATTTTGGGAAATGTTGAGTGAATGCGTGGGGAGTTTTGAACCAAGTGTGAGAGTAATGGTGGTTGGGGATTTCAATGCTAAAGTGGGCAAAAATGTTGTGGAGGGAGTAGTAGGCAAATTTGGGGTGCCAGGGGTAAATGTAAATGGGGAGCCTTTAATTGAACTATGTGTAGAAAGCATATAAACTAAGTGAGGAGAAAGTTAGGGGGAGATATAAGTAACTATTGGCAGAAAGGTGGGCTAGTGCAAGTGTGATTAGTGGGAATTGAGGGGAAGGGGGGGGGAGGTTGAAGAGGGTTGGAATAGTTTTAAAAATGCAGAAGTTTGTGACTGTAGGAGGTGGGTGCAGGAGGAAAGAGGAATGACTGGTGGAATGAAGTAAAGGGTGCAATAAAAGAGAAAAAGGTAGCTTATGAGAGGTTTTTACAAAGCAGAAGTGTTATAAGAAGGGCAGAGTATATGGAGAGTAAAGGAAAGCTGAAGAGAGTGGTGAGAGAGTGCAAAAGGAGAGATGATAGAGTGGGAGAGGTATTGTCAAGAAATTTTGCTGAGAATATGAAAAAAATTTGTTGAGTGAGATAAACAGGTTAAGAAACCCATGGGAATGAATGGATTTGTCAGGTAAAAACAGAGTAAGGGAGTTAGTAGATGGGGAGATGGAGGTATTGGGTAGATGGTGGGAATATTTTGAAGAACTTTTAATGTTGATGAAGAAAGGGAGACAGTAATTTCATGCACTGGCCAGGGAGGTATAACATCTTTTAGGAGTGAAGAAGAGCAGGATGTGAGTGTGGGGGAGGTGAGTGAGGCATTACGTAGAATGAAAGGGGGTAAAGCAGCTGGAACTGACGGGATCATGACAGAAATGATAAAAGCAGGAGGGGGACATAGTGTTGGAGTGGTCGGTATTTTGTTTAATAAATGCATGAAAGAAGGGATGTTACCTAGGGACTAGCAGAGAGCGTGTATCTTACCTTTATATAAAGGGGGACAAAAGAGATTGCAAAAATTATAGGAGAATAAGTTTACTGAGTATACCAGGTAAAGTGTATGGTAGGGTTATAATTGAAAGAATTAGAGGTAGGAGTGAGAGAACAGGATTGCAGATGAGCAAGGAGGCTTTAGAATGATTAGGAGATATGTAGTTCAGTTGTTTACACTGAAGCATATATGTGAACAATATTTAGATAAAGGTTGGGAAATTTTTGTTGCCCTTATAGATTTAGAAAAAAGCATATGATAAAGTGGATAGGGAAGTGTATGGAATAGGTAGTAAGTTTTCTAAATTCCGTAAATAGTTTTCATGAGGCTCAGGTTAGGGTGTGCAGGAGAGAGGAAGATTACTTCCCAATAAAAATAGGTCTTAGAGAGGGATGTGTAATGTCAACGTGATTGTTTAATATATTTATAAATGGGGCTATAAAAGAAGTAAATGCTAGAGTACTGGGGAGAGAGGCGGGATTAAATTATGGGGAATCAAATACAAAATGGGAGTTGATACAGCTACTTTTTGCTGATGATACTGTGCTTTTGGGAGATTCTAAAGAAAAGTTGCAATGGTTAGTGGAAGAGTTTGGCAGGGTGTGTAAAGGTAGAAAGTTGAAAGTGAACATAGATAAGAGTAAGGTGATGAGGGTACCAAACAATTTAGATAAAGAGAAATTGGATATAACATTGGAGGGAGTGAGTATGGAAGAAGTGAGTGTTTTCAGATATATGGGAGTTGACTCACGAAATCGTAATGACACGATTGCAAACAAACCATACCTGTCCGTGGTATGGTTTATATGGGAGTTGACTTGTTAGCAGATGGGTTTATGAAGGATGAGGTTAACCGTAGAACTGATGAAGAATAAAAGGTGACTGGTGCATTGAGGTATCTGTGGAGACAAAAAAAAAATCGTTATCCATGGAGGCAAAGAAGGGAACGTACGAGAGCATGGTGGTACCAACACTCTTATATGGGTGTGAAGCATGGGTTGTAAATGATGCAGCGAGAAGGAGGCTGGAGGCAGTAGAGATGTCGTGTTGAAGGGCAATGTGTGGTGCAAATATTATACAGAGAATTCGTAGTGTGGAAATTAGGAGGGATGAAGAGAGGTTGTTGAGGTGGTTTGGTCATTTAGAGAGAATGGAACATAGTAGAATGATTTGGAGAGTGTATAAATGTATAGGGGAAAGAAGGCAGAGCAGGGGTCATCCTCGAAAAGGTTGGTTGGAGCGGGTAAAAGGGTTTCCTGGGCAAGGAGCTTGGACTTCCAGCAAGTGTGCATGAGTGTGTTAGATAGGAGTGAATGTAGAAGAATGGTTTTTGAGATCTGACGAGCTGTCGTGGTGTGAGCAGGGTAATGTTTTGTGAAGTGATTCATGGAAATCGGTTAGCTGGACTTGAGTCCTGGAAATGGGAAGTACAATATCTGCACTTTAAAGGAGGTGTTTGGGATATTGGCAGTTTGGAGGGATATCTAAACTGTCGTATCTGAGCGCCTCTGCAGAGACAGTGATTATGTGTGAGTGATGGTGAAAGTGTTGAATGATAAAAGTTTTTTTTCTTTTTGGGTTACCCTGACTCAGTGGAAAACGACCAACATTTTAATATATACATATATATATATATATATATATATATATATATATATATATATATATATATATATATATATATATATATATATATATATATATATGTATATATATATATATATATATATATATGAAGGAGGGGTGTTAATGTTGCAGTTTAAAACTGTAGTGTAAAGCACCCTTCTGGCAAGACAGTGATGGAGTGAATGATGGTGAAAGTTTTTCTTTTTCGGGCCACCCTGCCTTGGTGGGAATCGGCCAGTGTGATAATAAAATAAAAATATATATTTATATATATATATATATATATATACATATATATATATATTTATATTTATATATATATATATATATATATATATATATATATATATATATATATATATATATGTATATATATAAAGGTCGTGTTGAATAGGTAAAACTGCTCAATTAGCAAGGGGCATTAGTGGCCTCACTGGCCACTAATGCCCCTTTAATTCTTCGGCTCTATTACCTACTTCAGCACTTTCAATTCCTCCAGGTTCTGTACTTTTGCCTCAGCAGCTGCGGCTCACGAATCCCAGATATTTTCCCTGGCAGACATCTTTTCCTCCATTGCCTTGCAAAACTTGTTTACCCTTTTTTTCCCACTCTTGTTCTAATGTGCTCATGAGCCCTGACTGGAAAATCCCCCAATTCCTGTCCCAAACATCTTGCTACTGGGAGATTTCAACTTGAGACACTTGAAATGGAGGAGTGTAGCAAATAATGTTTTAGAAGAGATCACCCCAGGAGGCAGCTCAGATGAAAACTCACACACACATGAACTATTAAATCTCTGCACCAAATTCACCTTAAATCAGCAAATAATAGAGCCAACAAGACTAGAAAATACACTGGACCTTATCACTAACAACGACGATGTGATTTGTATTATAATCGTATCAAATACAATACACTCAGATCACAATACAACAGAGGTACAGACATGTATGCGCAGAGCTCCTGACCAGCAAAATGTGATAAGTTATGAGGGTGTCTTCACATAATTCAACTTCAATAAAAAAAAAACATACACTGAGAACAAGTCAACCATGTCCTAAATGAAACTAGCAGGAAAGATATCCTAATCAACACGGATCTGAAGCTTTGCCCATGAAAAAATTAACTCTGTGGCACTTGAGGTCTGCTCAAGGCACATTCCATTAAGAAAAAGAAAGAGAAAATGTGAATTCGAAGGACAGAGATGCTCCCTATATAACTTAAGGTGAAGAATCACAGAACTGCTGAGAGGAGCCAATATATCTGAAATACGAAAGGAGGCACTGGTCACAGAAATAGCAAATATCGAACTTTAAGCAATCACACAGGAGACAAGAATCTCCGGTTGAACTTCAAGCCATAAATGAAAATGAAAGAAACCCAAAATACTTCTTCTCTAATGCCAAATCTAAGTTGAAAATATCATCCAGTATTAGAGCCCTGCTAGGATGAGATTGGACCTACACAGATGACAGCAAAGAAACGAGTGGGATACTGAAGTCCCAATACGACTCTGCGATCAGTGAGCTGTTACCCAGACTAAGGGTCGATAATCTAAATGAATTTTTTTATGATATTATTTTAACACCACAGGACTTCGAAAAGGCAATTAACGACATGCCGATGCACTCTTCCCCAGGTCCAGATTCGTGGAACTCTGTGTTCATCAAGAACAGCATGAAGCCATTGTCACGCATTCAATAGTGAGGGAGCATGGACACAGGAGTCATCCTACAGTCACCAAAAGCAACAAACATAGCCCAACTCCACAAAGGTGGCAGCAAAGCAATTGGAAAGAACTACAGACCAATTGCACTAACATCCCATATCATGAAAATCTTTGAAAGGGTTGAAAGAAGCAAGATTGCCATCCACCTAGATACCAGTCACGCACACAGCCAAGAGCAACACGGGTTTAGAGCAGATCCCTCCTCCCTGTCTCACTTCTAGACCACTATAACAAGATCCTGGATGCTTTAGAGGATAAATAAAATGCAGATGTAGTATAGACAGACTGCGAGAGCCTTCGACAACTGTGACCACAGTGTAATAATGTACAAAATGCGAGATAAAAAAAATAACAGGAAAAGTTAGTAGAAGGATCTATAACTTCCTAACAAATAGAACATAAAGAGTAATAGTAAACAGAGTAAAGTCTGAGGCAGGTACAGTGAAAGCTCTGTTTCACAAGGAATAGCACTCGCTTTCATCCTGTGCCTCATCCTCATATCTGAGACAGAGATGTAAGCTATAGTTCCGTGCCTTCCTTTGAGGATGACACCCGAATTGCCATGATACTGCGAGACTCCAAGCAGACCTAAACCAAATCTTTAGATGGGCAGCAGGAAACATTATGAAGTTCACTGAAGAGAAATTTCAGCTAGTACTCAGAAATGGAAAACGTGAGGAAATTAAAACTATATCAGGGGATAAAACAAATTCTAAGTACACACTGGAGCGAAAAACTAATGTGAAGGACTTGGGAGTAATAATGTCAGAGGATCTCACCTTTAAAGATCACAATATGTTAGAAAAATGATAGGATTGTTAATGAGGACCTTCAAAACTAGAGACACCAAGCCCATGATGATTCTCTTCAAATTAGTTTTTCTCTCTAGGCTGGAATACTTCAGTACACAAACTACCCACTTCAGGGCAGACGAAACTGCTGACCTGGGGAATGTACAGAGAGCTTTCATAGCACATATAAGTACAATAAATCGCCTAAATTACTGAGAATGGTTGAAGTCCCTGGATTTGTATTCCCTGGAATGCAAGCGAGAAAGATACATGATAATATACACTTGGAAAATCCTAGAGGGATTAGTACCAAACCTGCACACGAAAATCACTCCCTTAGAAAGCAAAAGACTCGGCAGGAGATGCCTTTCAGCATACATAAGAGGGATTACCAATAGATCCCTCTCTGTATTCAAGAAGGTACTGGACAGGCGCCTAAAGTTAGTACCTCATCAGTTGGGTAGTGGTTTATACCTCAGTTTACGTGCGACCAGCAGTAACAGCCTAGTTGATCAGACCCGATCTACCATGAGGCCTGGTCTCAGACCGGACAGCGGGGGCTTTGACCACAGAAAAACTTTCCACGTATACTCCAGGTACCTTCAGCCCTGCTGCCCTTGCTACCCACTCAAATCAATCATCCTTGGTTTCCCTGCTTTTTCAGATCCCATTTTGTTAGCCTGTTTAGGGTGTACTAGCGTACGCCAGCAGCAAAATTTGAGTGTAAGGAGAACTCGCCTATTTGTACACAACAACAGCTCAAGGATCCTCGGTTTTTCATTATTAATTTCATTAATGTCCAGATTTGGACAGTAATATTTCCCTGGACAATAATATTTCCCTGGACACATGGAAGCAAGACAAGATGTGTCGTTCGTTCGTTCGTTCGTTCTTCTGGTTCATTGGACACACAGCTCCATCGACGAACGATCTCGCCTCTCTAATTACCCCGTGTTGAGTATGACTATCCTCAGAGTGGTGGTTACTAAACCTTCGTCTTCACCTTCAGGATTGGTGCGTCGGTGGTTGCCTACCCAAGGGCAGGAAGCCTCCCTCTGCACTCCTGTTGCTATCTGTAGCCTCCACGCTCCAGACTGTACGTGTAGTCTACACGCTATACAGCCAGTGATGCCTCTCCTCGCTGTTGTCTGAAGTCTCCACGCCTCAGCCTGTAAGTGAAGTCTGCTCGCCATTCAGCTAGTGTTGGCTCTCCTCATCGGTCACAGCCAGAGTTGTTCTCTTCACCGAGTGGTGGTTACTGGACCTTCGTCTTCACCATCAGGATTGGTGCGTCGGTGGCTGCCTACCCAAGGGCAGGAAGCTTCCCTCTGCACTCCTGTTGCTGTCTGAAGTCTCCACGCCTCAGCCTGTACGTGTGGTCTGCACGCCTTACAGCCAGTTCAGGGCATACAGTGCTCCATCAAGCTACAGCTCACCTCCTCAGTGTCCTGTGCCTCCAGAGACGCACTCCACAAGAAACTTTAAAGTTATAATCAGGCAAGTACGTGTGTCTACTTCACACGTACTTGCCTAGCCAATTTTTCTCACAGGATTGGCCCCCACATCTAATTTACGATGCCTGCAATGCCTTCCACCTCCTTTCCCCTTACCACTCCTCTACTGCCAACACCTGTCGTGGTCAGTGGTCAGTCGTCACGTGAGGTCACAGACCCTGAGCTGCTTTGGGGATTAGCGTGGACGGTTACAAAGCCATGGCTTGCTTCTGCAATGTTTTAAAAATTGAGGTTGGAGAGTTGAAGGAGGAGGTCTTGCTTCTCCAGGAGGAGATTAGGAGGCTGAAGGTCCACCTCAATGGGTCTGGGAGAGAGTGTGAGGTGGCTGGAGTTGTGGGAAATGAGGCTTCTAGCAGTGAGGTGCAGTCTGTCTCTCGCTGTGAGGAGGCTGTAGTTGGGGAGGTAGCAACGGCTACCAGCAGTGAGGTGCAGTCCAGCACCTGCTACAAGTGGTGAGTGGTTCACAGTAATGGGAGGCGCATCAGAGTAAGGAAAGTTAAGAGTGAAGATCTGAAGGTAGGAAATCGCTTCTCTGTTCTTCAGGATGAATGTACTTCAGTGGCCAGTGAAGGTAAGGGTACTACTGCCCCTGCTAATGGAGGTAAGCGCATTCTTGTGGTTGGTGACTCTCAGGTAAGATATATTGACCGTGCTTTTTGTAATAGGAATAAGAAGATGAGAGATAGAGTGTGCTTCCCTGGAGCTGGTGTTGGGGACATTGTCAACAGGCTGGATAATATCATGTCAGGTAATGGGAACAAGCCCATTATCTGTCTCAGTGCTGGTGGAAATGATATTGGGAAGGGTAGGAGAGAAGAGCTGCTAGATAAGTACAGGTCAGCTATAGATTTCATTAAGTCTAAGGGAGGGATCCCAATCATATGTAGCATCTTGCCTAGAAGGGGAGTAGGAAATGAATGGTTGTCTAGGGCAATTGGTGTAAATTGCTGGCTAGACAGATACTGCAAGGAACTTGCAATCCCATTCATTTACAACTGGAACAACTTTTATGGCAAACATGATATGTATGCAAGGGATGGGGTACATCTCTCTGGGGCTGGGGTGGTAGCACTTGCAGACTCGATTGAGAAGGCCATTGGTGAAATGCCTATGATTTTAAACTGATGGAAGATAGAGGTATGGGTGTGTGTGGGAAACAAGCAGGTTGCAACACTTGGGTTGGAAACAGTAAATGTATAAAAGGCATTCAGCATGAAGTTATAAATAAAGACAATAGATCAGGTCAACAAACAAAGGGGGACAGCAGAGGGCAGCAAGGAACTAGCTCCCTTAAGGTTTACTATACTAATAGCAGGAGTGTAAGAAATAAAATAGATGAGCTAAGATTAATTGCAAGTGCAGGAAACATAGATATTATTGCTATAACAGAGACCTGGCTCAATCTGAAAGATAGAGAGATGCCCTCTGAATGTCACATACAAGGCTATAAATTATTCCACACTGACAGGGTCAACAGGAAAGGTGGTGGAGTAGCGATGTATGTCAGAGACAATTTAAATTGTTGTGTTAGACAAGATATTAAATTAGAAGCGTCAGCCACTGAATCTGTTTGGTTACAGCTTCTCGAGGGCCGAGAAAAACTAATTTTGGGTGTGATTTACAGGGCCCCAAGTCTTGATAGGGAGTGCAGTAAACTTCTATGGGACGAAATTCGTAAGGCATCTACATACGAAAATGTTGGGCTAATGGGAGATTTCAACTATAGACAGATTGACTGGAGCAATTTGACAGGAAATTTAGAGTCAGGTGACTTTCTTGATACGATCCAGGATTGTTTTTTAAAACAGTTTGTGACAGAGCCAACTAGGGGAAATAACCTCCTTGACTTGGTTCTTGCCAGTAGGGAAACACTAATTAATAATCTTGAGGTTAATGATGAGCTTGGGGAAAGTGATCACAAATCACTCAGTTTTAATATATCATGGAATTCCCCTAATAATGGCAATCAAGTCTCCGTCCCTGACTTTCACTTGGCTGATTTCATAGGACTGAAAAATTACTTAGGTGGACTGAACTGGAATGACCTGACTAAGGGTCAGGTAGGTGGTGATGGTTGCCGATATGATGCTTTCCAGGGCATAGTTCTAGCTACTCAGTCAAATTATGTTCCAAATAGGGAAATCAGATCAAACAAAAATGATCCTAAATGGATGAACAATAGATTAAAATATCTGATTGGTCAAAAGAGAGGCATATATAGGCAAATCAAAAGAGGAGAGGGGCAATTAAGAAATCGATATATTCAGTTAAAGAGAGAAATAAAAAAGGGAATTAGAAAAGCAAAAAGAGATTATGAGGTTAAAGTTGCAAGAGAATCGAAGACTAACCCAAAAGGATTCTTTCAGGTATACAGAAGTAAGATCAGGGACAAGATAGGCCCACTCAAAAGTTCCTCGGGTCAGCTCACTGACAGTGATAAGGAAATGTGTAGAATTTTTAACACATACTTCCTCTCAGTTTTTACACAGGAGGATACCAGCGATATTCCAGTAATGATAAATTATGTAGAACAGGACGATAATAAACTGTGCACGATTAGGGTCACAAGTGACATGGTCCTTAGGCAAATAGATAAATTAAAACCTAACAAATCCCCAGGCCCTGATGAACTGTATGCAAGGGTTCTAAAGGAATGTAAAGAGGAGCTTAGCACACCTTTGGCTAATCTTTTCAACATATCACTACAAACTGGCATGGTGCCAGATAAGTGGAAAATGGCAAATGTGATACCTATTTTCAAAACAGGTGACAGGTCCTTAGCTTCGAACTATAGACCAATAAGCCTAACCTCCATAGTGGGAAAATTTATGGAATCAATAATTGCCGAGGCAGTTCGTAGCCACCTTGAAAAGCTCAAATTAATCAACGAATCTCAGCATGGTTTTACAAAGGGGCGTTCCTGCCTTACGAATTTATTAACTTTTTTCACTAAGGTATTTGAGGAGGTAGATCATGGTAATGAATATGATATTGTGTATATGGACTTCAGTAAGGCTTTTGACAGGGTCCCACATCAGAGACTATTGAGGAAAATTAAAGCACATGGAATAGGAGGAGAAATTTTTTCCTGGATAGAGGCATGGTTGACAAATAGGCAGCAGAGAGTTTGCATAAATGGGGAGAAATCAGAGTGAGGAAGCGTCACGAGCGGTGTTCCACAGGGGTCAGTGTTGGGCCCCCTGCTGTTCACAATCTACATAAACGACATAGATGAGGGCATAAAGAGCGACATCGGCAAGTTTGCCGATGACACCAAAATAGGCCGTCGAATTCATTCTGACGAGGACATTCGAGCACTCCAGGAAGATTTGAATAGACTGATGCAGTGGTCGGAGAAGTGGCAGATGCAGTTTAATATAGACAAATGCAAAGTTCTAAATGTTGGACAGGACAATAACCATGCCACATATAAACTAAATAATGTAGATCTTAATATTACGGATTGCGAAAAAGATTTAGGAGTTCTGGTTAGCAGTAATCTGAAACCAAGACAACGGTGCATAAGTGTTCGCAATAAAGCTAATAGAATCCTTGGCTTCATATCAAGAAGCATAAATAATAGGAGTCCTCAGGTTGTTCTTCAACTCTATACATCCTTGGTTAGGCCTCATTTAGATTATGCTGCACAGTTTTGGTCACCGTATTACAGAATGGATATAAATTCTCTGGAAAATGTACAAAGGAGGATGACAAAGTTGATCCCATGTATCAGAAACCTTCCCTATGAGGATAGACTAAGGGCCCTGAAACTGCACTCTCTAGAAGACGTAGAATTAGGGGGGATATGATTGAAGTGTATAAATGGAAGACAGGAATAAATAAAGGGGATGTAAATAGTGTGCTGAAAATATCTAGCCTAGACAGGACTCGCAGCAATGGCTTTAAGTTAGAAAAATTCAGATTCAGGAAGGATATAGGAAAGTACTGGTTTGGTAATAGAGTTGTGGATGAGTGGAACAAACTCCCAAGTACCGTTATAGAGGCCAGAACGTTGTGTAGCTTTAAAAATAGGTTGGATAAATACATGAGTAGATGTGGGTGGGTGTGAGTTAGACCTGATAGCTTGTGCTACCAGGTCGGTTGCCGTGTTCCTCCCTTAAGTCAATGTGACCTGACCTGACTAGGTTGGGTGCATTGGCTTAAGCCGGTAGGAGACTTGGACCTGCCTCGCATGGGCCAGTAGGCCTTCTGCAGTGTTCCTTCGTTCTTATGTTCTTATGTTCTTATGTCTCTTCACTGGCCGCTACTGGGTCCTCTCTCTCCCTGCTCCATGAGTTTTATCATACCTCGTCTTAGAACTATGTATGGGTCCTGCCTCCAGTACATCACTTGCCAGAATATTCCACTTCCTGACAACTCTATGACTGTGGTGATGAATGGTTTGAAAAACCGACAAATTGAAGATTGAGACACTTATGCAGCATATGGGAATCTTTATTCAGGAAACGTTTCGCCACACAGTGACTTCATCAGTCCAATACAAAGAGGAAGGCGTAAGGAGAGGAGGAGAATGAGGTAATCAGTCCCTCAACCTGGAGTCGATGTGTTCAGTCCATCAATCTTGTAGAATGTACAGCATAGGGCCGTAGACGTGGCTTATATACTGTAGTGAGGTGACGTGAAGCAGGTGGAGGCGGGGTCATAGTGGTACCATCCACTAGTCGAAGTAGGTCTTCGTCCAAAGGTTGAACAAGTGTTGAAGAATTCTTTGTAACAAGATCCCATGATGCTGCAGTGTCTGACAGTTGTGATGAATGGTTTGAAAAACCGACAAATTGAAGATTGAGACACTTATGCAGCATATGGGAATCTTTATTCAGGAAACGTTTCGCCACACAGTGGCTTCATCAGTCCAATACAAAGAGGAAGGCGTAAGGAGAGGAGGAGAATGAGGTAATCACTCCCTCAACCTGGAGTCGATGTGTTCAGTCCATCAATCTTGTAGAATGTACAGCATAGGGCCGTAGACGTGGCTTATATACTGTAGTGAGGTGACGTGAAGCAGGGACTAGTCTTGTTGCAAACCTTTGCACTTTCTCTAATTTCTTGACGTGCTTGACCAGGTGTAGGTTCCAAACTGGTGCTGCATACTCCAGTATGGGCCTGACGGACGCGATGTACAGAGTTTTGAACGATTCCTTACTGAGGTATTGGAACGCTCTTCTCGGGTTTGCCAGGCGCCCATATGCTGCAGCAATTACCTGGTTTACATGTGCCCCAGGAGATGTGCTCGGTATTATACTCACCCCAAGATCTTTCTCCTTGAGTGAGGTTTACAGTCTTTGGCCACCTAGCCTATACTCTGTCTGCGGTCTTATTTGCCCTTCCCCGATTTTCATGACTTTGTATTTGGCAGAGCTAAATTCGAGGAGCTACTTTCTGGGCCAAGATTCCAGCCTGTCCAGGTCTCTTTGTAGTCCTGCCTGATCATCATCTGATTTAATTCTCCTAATTAACTTCACATCATCTGCGAACAGGGACACTTCTGAGTCTATCCCTTCCATCATGTCATTCACATATACCAAAAATAGCACTGCTTTTACGACTGACCCCTGTTGGACCCCGCTCGTCACAGGTGCCCACTGTAATATCTCATGACTCGTTGTTGTCTCCCTGTGAGGTATTCTCAGATCGATTGCAGTGCCCTTCCTGTTATACATGCCTGATGCTCTAGCTTCTGCACTAATCTCATGTGAGGAACTGTGTCGACGGCCTTCTTGCAGTCCAAGAAAATGCAATCAACCCACCCCTCTCTCTCGTGTCTTACTTCTGTTACCTTGTCATAAAACTCCAGTAGGCTTCTAATACAGGATTTGCCTTCCATGAATCTATGCTGGTTGTCACTTAGAATCTTGTTCTTTTCCAGGAGCTCCACCACTCTCCTCCTGATAATCTTCTCCATGACTTTGCATGCTATACACGTCAGTGACACTGGTTTATAGTTTAGTGCCTTCTTTCAGTCTCCTTTCTTAAAAATTGGGACTGCATTTGCCGTCCACACCTCAGGTAGTTGCCCAATTCAAGGAATCTGTTGAAAATTTTCTTAGTGGCACACCCAGAGTCTCTGCTCTCTCTCTAAGGACCCACGGAGAGATAATGTCCAATCCCACTACCTTTGAGGTATCAAGGACACTTAGCAGCTTCTTCACCTCCTCCTTGGTTGTGTGTATTTCATCCAACACTTGTTGGTATATCCCATGATGGTGTACCCCTCTGTTCTCTCTTCCCAGAGTCCCTTTTGTCTCCACTGTAAATACCTCCTTAAATATCGTGTTGAGCTCCTCACATACTTCTTGGTCATTTCTTGTGAGCTCCCCACCTTCCTTTCTCAGCCTGATTACCTGGTCCTTGATTGTTGTTTTCCTCCTGATGTGGCTATACAACAGCTTCGGGTCAGACTTGGCTTTCGATGCTATGTTGTTTTCGTACTGTCGCTGGGCCTCCCTTCTTATCTGTGCATACTCGTTTCTGGTTCTTTGACTAATCTCTTTATTTTCCTGGGTCCTTTGCCTTCTGTACTTTTTCCATTCTCTAGTGCACTTAGTTTTTGGCTCCCGTACATCTTCTGGTACACCAAAGGCTCGTTCTGGTCTTCCCATTATTTCTATTGCCCTTGGGAACAAGCCTTTCCTCTGCCTCCTTGAATTTTGTTGTTACTTACTCCATCATTTCGTTTACTGAGCTTCCTACCAATTCTCTTTCACAACTAAACCTCCTGCAGGAAATTCCTCGTACCTGCATAGCTCCCCCCCCCTTGGTTTGTAGTTTGTTTTTTCCCATTCTACTCCTGTTACCTTTTGCACCTGTAACTCTACTCTGTATTCAAAGCTCAGAACCACATGATCACTAGCTTCTAGGGGCTTTTCATATGAGATGTCCTCAATGTTCGAGCTACTTAGGGTGAACACGAGGTCCAGTCTTGGTGGTTTATCCTCCTCTCTCTCTCTCTGGTAGTGCTCCTAACATGTTCATGTATGAGGTTTTCCAGTACCACATCCATCATCTTGGCTCTCCATGTTTTTGGACCCCCATGTGGCTCCTGGTTTTCCCAATCAATCTCCCTATGGTTGAAATCGCCCATAACCAGTAACTTTGCTATACTCGAGTGAGCTCTTCGGGCCACCTCAGCTAGTGTGTCCACTATTGCTCTGTTGTTCTCTTCATATTCCTCTCTTGGCCACCTCCAGTTCTGTGGCTGGTTATACATCACTGCAATGACTATGTCCCCCAGATTGAATCATATATACTATGTATTCCCTTTCTCCAATCTCCTCCATTCCTTCTATTTCCTCAAATCCCCATCAATTTTTAATGAGCAGTGCAACCCCTCCCCCCCTCTGCTTCTTCTATCTTTCCTCAGGATTTGATATCCGGGTCAGAAGATTGTGTCTGTTATCACCCCAATGAGTTTCGTTTCTGTGACTGCTGTGATGTCTGGGGACATCTCCTTAATTCTTTCATGCCACTCCTCACATTTATTCGTTATTCTATCTGCGTTCATACACCAACCCTCCAGCTTTTCTAAAATTGTGGTCTGTAGACTTGGTGTATCATACCAAGAACATCTAATGCCCCTGACAGGGGCATTAGATGTTCTTGGTATGATACACGCTCCAAGATCCTTTTTCTTGAGCGAGGTTGGCAGCCTTTGACCCTTTAGTATGAATCCCATCTGAGGTCTTCTTTAACCTTCTCTAATCTTCATAACTTTACACTTGGTGAGGTTAAACTCCAAGAGCCAGTTGTGGGACCAGATCTGCAGCCTGTCCAGATCGCTTTGTAGTCCTACCCGATCCTTGTCCACTTGAATTCTCCTCGTTAGCTTCATTTCGTCTACAAACAGGGACACCTCCTTCCGTCATGTCATTCACATATACCAGAAACAGCACTGGCCCTGAGACTGACTTTTTTGGAAACCTGCTCGTCACCGGAACCCACTCTGACACCTCGTCACGTACAATCACTCGTTGTTTCCTTCCTGTTAGGTATTTCTTGATCCATTGCAGCGCCTTTCCTGTTATTCCTGCCCACTCCTCTAGCTTTTGCACTAATCTCTTGTGCAGAACTGTGTCAAAAGCCTTCTTACAGTCCAAGAAAATGCAGTCAACCCTCCCCTCTCCTGTCTTATCTCTAACACCTTGTAATAAAACTCCAACAGGTTCGTGACAGGATTTTTCCTACCTGAAAATGTGCTGGTTACCGTGTATAAGCTCATTCCTTTTTAGGTGCTCCATCACTCATCTCTTGATAATCTCCATGACTTGAAATACTATACGTGTCAGCGACACTGACCTGTAGTTAATTGCTGCCTGTCTGTCTATTTTTTTTAAAACTGGGACTACATTTGCTGTCTTCCTCGCCTGAAGATAGTTAGCGGCACATGCAGTGTCTCTGCTCCCTCTTTCAGGACCCATGGAGAGAGGTTGTCCGGTCCCACCGCTTCTGAGGTGTCAAGTTCAGTTAACAGTCTCTTCACCTCCTCCTCGGTTGTGTGTAGTGCCCAGCATTTATTGGTGCAACCTACCATCCTGGTTTGCTGGAAGCCTTTCTGTTTATGTGTGTGTATGTGTGTCCGTGTGTGTGTGTGTGTACTCACCTAATTGTGGTTTCAGGGGTCGAGACTCAACTCCTGGCTCGCCTCTTCACTGAGTGCTACTAGGTTCTCTCTCTCCCTGCTCCATGAGCTTTATCATACCTCATCTTAAAGCTATGTATGGTTCCTGCCTCCACTACCTCACTTGCTCAGCTATTCCACTTCCTGACTACTTGTTGAGGATTTTGGCCTTACCTGCTGTGTTTATTATAACTATATATAATGAACACTTAGCTGATAAATGACAGCAAATCGTCTACACAGCCGCCCCTGCAGACGAGGTCTAGAAGCTGTCGAAACCATCACAACAGTGGGCTGTCAAGAGATACAATTTGTAAGTATAAATTACCCCTAGCGGGTGTTATGTCAGCATATTTCATTCGATGATGGCTGACGAAATACTTACTTGTTTGGACTCAAAAGTCCACACCTTACTGCCGATTATAGGTTGATTACAAACTCCTTGTGACTCAAGAATTGCGCAATCCCCCGATCTACAAGAAATTCGTAACATACCTTGCTCTTTGTAACGTGAGCTATGGTGTTCTCAACACCTTCGACAGATATCGGTGACTTGATAGAAGCTGAAGTGTCCTTGGATGTCCACGTCTTCCATTGTCTAGGAAACGCACACTGGTACACTATGTTCCACAAGATTTGTCTTTATTGTTCACAATGTATCACAAGAGAAGCTGATCACACTTTTCTTATGTTTATCGTGTTTTGTGAGACACTTTGTCCACACTAACGCACAGATCAGTGTTCTTTGTTGGTTATCCTGGCGTCAGTGTTACTCTCACTAGAGTCAAAGATAGTCTGCCAGATGCCACAACGCTCCATGCAGTCACTGCCCCCAGCACAAAAAAAAAACGCTGACCTAGTACCTTGCATCCCTGTCACCTCCTCGATGAAGCAAAGCAAAATGTTTGTTTCTTGCTGTCTTAATCATAGACAACAATGTACACTATCTTTACTATGGTAATAAAGTGGGAGCAGGATTTTCCTTAATTGTCCTGCTAAGTAAGAGATGTACTGTCTCTTATAAAAATACATGTTGCAACACCGCTGCAAGGAGCAGAGGTCATTTGACTACGTGGCATAGCATCTGTGATCAATTACTCACTCTAGCAGTAAACAAGACGCTCGCCCCTTCTGAGTGGCTTGGCCACTCAGGGCTGAAAGGGGCTGAAGGGGCTGAAGGGGGCTGAAGGGGGCTGATACCCCCCTCCTGGAGAAAATTTCTCCACACTGGGGGGCGGCTGAGGTTCGCTGCAGGTGAACTATTCATCACTTAACATTAATTTAATTTTCTCACTCGCCACCACTGCTGCTTGTCTTTTCTGAACAGCTTTAGTCTGTGTGGTTTCTGGAGAATCACTAATTTTGTTTTCAACACTGTGTAATTCTAACGGCACTAGTTTATTTATTGTCCGCTTATTCACTACACCTTTGCTCAAAACATCAACTGTCCTGATGATTCCATTTGCATCAGGATATATGGTCACAATTTTTCCAAGTGGCCATTGGGACCTCGGACCATCATTGTCGATAATCACTATGTCACCAGGTCTTAAGGACTTATGATTTTCAGGAACACCAGCTCCATAGACGTGTTCTCTCAATGAGGTGAGATAGTCTTCTCGCCAAATTTTCTCCCAACGTTCAATCACTTTATTAAGGTGTTTGAATTTACGTCTGAGTTGCTCAGGTTCGAAATAAGTAGGATCCTCTATGATTTCTTTATCATTCATGGGAGGAACAGGTTCGAGCCTTCTGCCATGGAGTAAATGAGATGGACTTAACACTTCTAAATTGTCCAGATCATCGGTAACATAAGTTAGAGGTCTGTTGTTGACTCTGTTTTCTATTTCAGTCACAACTGTATGGAATTCTTCTAAGTCTATTCTCTGACGATGAAGAGTCTTCCTTAAACAACGTTTTACAATGCCGATCATTCTTTCATAAAATCCGCCGTGCCATGGAGATTTAGGAGGAATGTATCTCCAACGACATCTGCGTTGATTCAGCATCTGTTGTACTTCTGGTTGATCAAAGATCTTGCTTATATAAGCAGCACCAGCAACAAAGTTCGTTGCATTATCTGAAATCATCAGTCTGGGACATGCCCTTCTGGCTGCAAACCTTCTGAATAAATTGATAAAAGTTTCAGCAGACATGTCAGTGGCTACTTCTAGATGTACTGCTCTAGTTGTAGCACAAGTGAACAAACAGATGTACACCTTGATGGGAACTTTGTCAACTGTTTTGGTTAAAATTATTGGTCCAGTATAATCTACACCTGTCACCTCAAATGGAGTGATATGACAGACTCTTTCAGAGGGATATGGAGGTGGACCTGGATACTGACATACTCGCATATCGTAGTGACGACAAGTAATACAGTCCTTTATTTGTTTTTTCACACTTTGTCGACCTTGAGGTATCCAGTAGGATTGTCGTATATGACAAAGTGTGTCAGCTACCCCACCATGTAACACGTTACTGTGGGCGTTTTGCACAATCAGTTTTGTTAGCCAATGATTCTTGGGGATCAATATTGGATGTATGGCTTCTTTAGGTAGTGAAGAATTATGAATTCTTCCTCGACATCTTATAATCTTTTCTGAGTCGAGATAAAGTCCTAAAGAATTAATCATAACAGGTTTCCTTGGGGATTTATCTTGTGTTTCTAGAAATTTATATTCTGTAGAGAACACATCTTTCTGTATTAGTTTCACCCAGTATTTAATGGGTTCAAGACATTCATAATCAGGTTTAATTCCTTTAATGAATTTAAAGACAAGAGCTGTAACTCTTAATAGTTTACCCAAAGATGAGTATTTAGCTCCATCAATGACTATTTCTGTTGTGTCTGCAGTATTTACACAACTTATTTCTGCTGTGTTCAAGCAGACTGTTTCTTCTGGCATAATGTGAGCTTTTTGCTGAGGCCAGTTATTTTCATTAGAGAGCCAGTTCGGTCCGTGGAGCCATAATTTATTATCCACAAATTTCTTGAGTGGGACACCACGTGACAACATGTCAGCTGGATTCTCTTGGGTAGAGACGTGAAGAAAGAGATAATCTCTCTGCATCTCTTTTATTTCTGCTACTCTGTTCTGTACATAGACCAGCTTACTCTTATTATTTCTTAACCACTGGAGAACTGCCTCATTATCACTCCAGATCACGGTTTTCTCAATAATGAGATGATCAAGTACTTTGTTGAGATAGACAGCTAATTTTGTACCTACATAGAGTGCTGTCAGTTCCAATTGTGGTACTGTTCTGACCTTCAAGGGTGCTACCCTGGCCTTTGAAGTAATTAGTGTACTTCCTTCAGCATTACTCATGTAAGCTACAGCGCCATAACCTCTGGTTGACGCATCACAGAACACATGTAATGTGTACTTGTTTCCCTCTTGACCTATTTGTCTGGGAAGTTTAATTTGATGAATTTGCTTAAACTCCCTGGATATTTCTTCCCATGCTTGACTCATTTCTAGAGGCAAGTTCTCATCCCATCCAATTTTGAGTTTCCATGCATCTTGCATAAGCATTTTACCTTTTATGGTAATTGGTGAGACGAGTCCTAGAGGATCAAAACATTGTGATACCTCTGACAGTAAACTACGTTTAGTGAGTGTACTGCATGATTCATTGTTTATCCTTTTGAGACTCAAAGTATCTTCCTGTGTGTTCCAATTAAGTCCCAGCATATTGTTGCAATCAGGAATTTCAGTTTCAGGGAAATCTTCTTTGATAAGTTCCCTTAATTGCTTTGAATTTGTATTCCACATCCTTAGAGGTATATTTGCTTCTTTCATCTCCTTGTTAGCTTCTCTGTATAAGGATTTCAAATCCTCCTCTTTATTCACAGTACCTTGAAGATTGTCCACATAGAAACTTTTCTTTAAGACTTCTTTGAAGGGACTTTCAGATTTCTTCAAATGTGTATTTAGAGTAGCTTCTAGTAAGAATGGAGAGGATGTTGCACCAAATAATACTGATTTGAAACGATAAGTTTTCACAGGACTTTGAGGATCATGTGGATTTTCAGGCCACAAGAATCGAGTATAATCTCTATCTATTTCTTGTAGTCCTACTCTTAAGAAAGCCTTGGAAATATCAGCCGTGTAGGCATATGGGTTTGTGCGAAATTTCATAAGCACGTCTCCAAGCTTCTCAGTTAGTGAGAGTCCGGTCATCAGACAGTCATTAAGACTTGCTACATCTTTATTTGCACGTGCGCTGCAATTATATACAACACGTAGTGGAGTGGTTTCAGAATCTTTTCTGACTCCATGGTGCGGGAGATAATGAGCGTTTGTCTTCAACTTATCTTCGACTATTTCCTCAATGAATTTATTGTCCAACTGTTCTTGTATGATATTATCATAGACAGTCAGTAACTCTGGATTCTTCCTGAGCTCATGTATTTGTGCTTTCATCTGTCCGAAAGCCATGCGATAATTGCTAGGTAGATGTGGTGGATTTAATTTCCATGGTAACCTAACCCAATGCTGTCCATCTTTATATTTGACAGTGTCCAAATATTGGCTATAAGTCTGAGACTCTTGTGGGTTTGGTTTATTTACATCAATACCTATCGCATCTAAATCCCACAACTTATCAACTGGTTCATTCATTTCTTCCAGTAATGATAATTTTTGCTGTGGTACATGATCAGCGGTTATTCTCGTAACTAGTACATTTTCCACTGAATCAATATGAGCTTCTTTCCCGCTTTGAGAGGGAATGGGACCACATATCATATGGCCTCCTGCTGTTTTCAGCAAGTGAACATCATGTTTACTTACTATATTTTGCACAAAACAGTGATAATAATCACTTCCAATGATTAAATCAATTGGACTAATTGTGTCCGTCTGTATGTCAGGACAGGCTAACTTGACCTTAGCTGCTTTCAGTGCTGCAACTGTTTCTTTTAATCCCTGGATCTGCACAGACTTAGGCAAATCATCTACTACCACAGCTTCTACTGTCTTTTTCCTGTTTCCTAGACCAACAGTGATTCTGGCTAGGTCATATGTCTGTTTACCAGAATTGTGGAAAAAACCAGCTATATCTAACTGTATTTTGGCATAGGGTTGTTTATTCAGTTTCTGCAACACTGATCTTCTTATGAAGGACCTTTGTGAGCCTTGATCAAATAGTGTTAGCACATTGGTTTTGTGTAATTTATTAGATAACTCAACTCGAGCTATCGGGAGAGCAGTTGCTTTAAACTTATCTCTCACATTTAATGCTGTTGCTTGTTGACTTCCTGATTCTGTGGAAGTCTGCTGCTGTTCAGCAAAAGTATTTGGGCATAATGCTGTATGATGCATACCCTTGCATTTAAAACACTTCTTCAGTGAGCATTTTCCTCCCTTGTGTTCACCTAAACACTTGATGCATCTTTTCAGCTGATGAATACGTTGTTTACGTGCCTCCATTGATGTGTATTGAATACAATACTGTGCCCAATGTGTTCCATCACAAAGTACACATTTTGGAGTACGTTTATGTATGACAGTTTGTTTACTGTCTGTTGTATTCACAACTTGATAAATGCCTATATGGGATTTCCCATTATGTGGTTTAGTGGGAGTAGGTATACTCTCTTTATACTGAGTTGAAGGTTTATTATCCACTGGATTTGTGGATTTTTCATCTTGTCTCGTTGCTTGCATGCATGAAACTATTGTTTGTAAACCTTTGCTAATTTCTTCACAAGTGAAATAGCGTTTATTGAACATAATATTTAATCGTTCAATAGTCTGTGGTGACAACTTATCTTGTACAATACCACTGATAAACCAATCACATTGTCTTAGGTCATATTTAGCATCTAGAGATCTGAGACTATTGTCTAATGTAATTCTAAATGCCTGTAAGTCTGAAAAACAATGTTTGGGTGGCTTCAAGCTTGATATTAAGACTGCATGTCTAACTCTAGCCTTGTCAGCATCAAAGTAATTGTCTGCTAAGACACGTAAGGCTAGTTGATAATTGCCTTTAACCACCGAAAATGACTTAATCAGTTCATAGGGTTCTCCCTTCACAAGACATTTAAGGTAATTGAACTTAGCAATCTCGTCTATGTCAGTTCGTGAATTTACTATGGATTGAAAACCACTAATGAATTCTTCATAATTATGACCTTGGAAAATAGGTAATGACAATGTAGGTGAGCTTGGTAATGGGACACTTGTTGTTGTTACAGGTGTAACAGGTGGTTGCCCACTAGTTATAGTAGGTCTCTGTGACAGAGTTTTACGGCAGATAGCCTGTACTCCTGTCCACCTTAATTGTTGATCACTAAAAGTATCCAAAACATTTTTAATTTCATCCTCAGATGGATCTGATTCAAGAAATTTATTTTCATAATGTGTATAGTCTGAATTAATTATTTCCAGACGTTGTGTAAATAATTCAAACTTGACCTCAAGATCATCAAAATCTATGTTTGTATCTTGAGTTAATCCTAGACAGACTGAAATTAGATTTTCTAATTGTGTAATCTTAGTCTGTAAAGACTGAAACTGAGTTTTCAAACAAGCCATTTTAATGGTATACTGAAAATTCTAGCACCACACTTAGGGTGTTTATAAAACACTGTACTGCTATAGACAGCTGAGTTTTTGTTATGCTTAAGTCAGCAATAATCGAGTCAGACACTACTGACCCACTAAGCTTAACCTCAGGGTCAATGACCATGAAGGGTACAGCGTACATGTGGCTGGTGTTTATGGCTTGTGTGCTGTGTCAGCCTGACCATGATGATTAATCGTAAATAACGATGTTATACACTTCATTCACTATACACTATAAATGTCACTGTATAACTGTAATCACACGTGAATATTACTTACACATATATAAATTTCACTGTTAATATATATTTGAAAGCTTACACTTTATATATAAGTTCCTTTAATATAACAGGTAAATCTATAAGAAACAAACTTTAACACAATCTTGTCTCTTAATTTCTGTCTATAAACATTATAAACACTGTGTATATATATACACTCAGACAAACAACATCACTTGGTGGTGTTGTCTTATTCAGCGATTTCTCCAGATTGGAGCAGTGGGTGCAGGATGTGGGTGAGTCACCCAGCTCCCGTTTTCTTTGGGTGAACGCTGGGTGAGCGCCCGTTTTCTTTTGGCTGCCCATTCTCTGTGATTGAGTCTGGAGGGACTCATTTATACTGATTTATATTGTAAAACACTAGTTTTACAGCTTTTTTCGAAGGACCTTGGCTCATAGGTTATTTGTACACTGTAGTACAACATATTTGGACCACAGTGTGGTCTTTATCCGGTTCGAACACGACCAAACTCTGTTGAAGATTTTGGCCTTACCTGCTGTGTTTATTATAACTATATATAATGAACACTTAGCTGATAAATGACAGCAAATCGTCTACACAGCCGCCCCTGCAGACGAGGTCTAGAAGCTGTCGAAACCATCACAACATTGGGCTGTCAAGAGATACAATTTGTAAGTATAAATTACCCCTAGGGGGTGTTATGTCAGCATATTTCATTCGATGATGGCTGACGAAATACTTACTTGTTTGGACTCAAAAGTCCACACCTTACTGCCGATTATAGGTTGATTACAAACTCCTTGTGACTCAAGAATTGCGCAATCCCCCGATCTACAAGAAATTCGTAACATACCTTGCTCTTTGTAACGTGAGCTATGGTGTTCTCAACACCTTCGACAGATATCGGTGACTTATGTTTATCGTGTTTTGTGAGACACTTTGTCCACACTAACACACAGATCAGTGTTCTTTGTTGGTTATCCTGGCGTCAGTGTTACTCTCACTAGAGTCAAAGATAGTCTGCCAGACGCCACAACGCTCCATGCAGTCACTGCCCCCAGCACAAAAAAAAAACGCTGACCTAGTACCTTGCATCCCTGTCACCTCCTCGATGAAGCAAAGCAAAATGTTTGTTTCTTGCTGTCTTAATCATAGACAACAATGTACACTATCTTTACTATGGTAATAAAGTGGGAGCAGGATTTTCCTTAATTGTCCTGCTAAGTAAGAGATGTACTGTCTCTTATAAAAATACACGTTGCAACACCGCTGCAAGGAGCAGAGGTCATTTGACTACGTGGCATAGCATCTGTGATCAATTACTCACTCTAGCAGTAAACAAGACGCTCGCCCCTTCTGAGTGGCTTGGCCACTCAGGGCTGAAAGGGGCTGAAGGGGCTGAAGGGGGCTGAAGGGGGCTGATACCCCCCTCCTGGAGAAAATTTCTCCACACTACTCTATGACTGAAGAAATACATCCTAACATCCGTTTGACTCATATGGGTCTTCAACTTCCAATTGTGACCCCTTGTTACTGTGTCCCCTCTCTGGAATATCGTGTCTCTGTCCACCTTGTCTATTCCAAGCAGTTTTTTGCATGTTGTTATCATGTCTTCCCTGACCCTCCTGTCCTCCAGTGTCTTCAGGCCGACTTCCCTTAACCTGTCTTAGTAGGACATTCCCTTTAGCTCTGGAACTAACCTTGTCGCAAACCTTTGCACTTTCTCTAATTTCTTGACATGCTTGATCAACTGTGGGTTCCAAACAACTGCTGCATCCGCCAGTATGGGCATGAATACACGGTGTACAGTGTCTTGAACGATTCCTTACTAAGGCATCGGAACGCTATTCTCAGGCTTGCCAGGCGCCCATATGCTGCAGCAGTTATCTCGTTGATGTGTGCTTCTGGAGATGTGGTCGGTGTTATACACACCCCAAGATCTTTCTCTTTGAGCGATGTTTGCAGTTTTTGGCCACCTAGCCTATACTCCGTCTGCGGTTTTCTTTACCCTTCCCCGATCTTCATGACTTTGCATTTGGCGGGGTTAAATTCGAGAATCCAGTTACCAGTTGCCAGTTGCTAGTTGCCAGTTGCCAATTGTGTGTGTGTGTGTGTGTGTGTGTGTGTGTGTACTCACCTAGTTGTACTCAACTAGTTGTGGTTGCAGGGCCGAGTCATAGTTACTGGCCCCGCCTCTTCGCTGGTCGCTGCTAGGTCCACTCTTCCCTTCTCCATATTGTTCCACCTCTTGACATCTCTGTGACTGAAGAAACATCCCTGTAATTCATCTGGGTTTCTAGCTTCCAGTTGTGAGCCCTTGTTGCTGTGTCCCATCTGTCGCTTTCCACTTTGTCAGATTCTCTGAGCATTTTATGTTATCATGTTCTCCCTGACCTACACGTTGTACAGTGTCTTGAATGACTCCGTACTTTGATGTCGAAATGCTGGTCTAAAGTTTTCCAGGTACCTATATGCTGCAGCTATTATTTGGTTGTTGTACCTTATAGGAGATGTGCTCGGTACGATGCTCACTCCAAGATCCCTTTCCTTAAGTGAATTTTCCTTATCTTTCCCCAACTTCATGACTTTGCACTTGCTGGGGCTAAACTCCAGTTTTTTTTTCAGACTAGGCTTGCAGCCTGTCCAGATCTCCTTGTAGATCCACCTGATCCTCGTTCACTTGTATTCTCCTTATTAGCTTCACAGTCTGTGCAGAGGGACATCTCTGAATCTATCCCTTCCATCATGTCATTCACATATAACAGAACTACACCAGACCTATCATCCTTATGGAAACCCACTCCACACATTCACCCACTCTGATACCTCTTCACGTACAGCACCTATTGTTTCCTTCCTGTCAGGTATTCCCCGATCCATTGCCGTACTTCCCCTGCTATTCCTGTCTGCTTCTCTAGTGTCTTGTGTGGTACTGTTTTGAAAGCCGTCTTACAGCCCAAGAAGATGTAGTTCACGCATCCATCTCTCTCCCCTGTCTTGCTTCTGCTAGCTTATCATAGAACTCCAGCAGCTTTGTGATGCAGGATTTTTCTTCCCTGAAGCAGTGCTGGTTGTCATTTATGAGCCCGTTTCTTTCTAGATGCTCCACCACCCTTCTGATAATCTCCATAACATACTATACAAGTCGGAAACACAGTTTTGTAGTTTAATGCTGCCTGTCTGTCTCCTTCCTTAAAAACTGTGATTATGTTTGCTATCTTCCACACCTCAGGCAGGTACCCTGTTTTAGAAGATGTATTGAAGATTATTGTTATCTTCATACACAGTGCATCTGCTCCTTCTCTCAGGACCCTTGGAGAGATGTTATCTGGACCCACCGCCTTCGAGGTATCTAGTTCACCTAGCAGTTTCTTGAAATCCTCCTCGGTTGTGCGCAGTGTCCAGCGCTTGCTGGTGCACCCTACTTCCTCGGTTTGCTGGAAGCCTCTCTGTCTCCACGGTGAATACCTCCCTGAATCTTGAGCTTAGCTCCTCACATACTTTTTGGTTGTTCCCTGTGAGCTCCCCTCCTTCCTTCCTCAGCCTGAACACCTGGTCCTTGAGTGTTGTTTGTTGTGAGTTTGTGTGTGTGTGTGTGTATTTGTGTGTGTACTCACCTAATTGTACTCACCTAATTGTGGTTGCAGGGGTCGAGACTCAGCTCCTGGCCCCGCCTCTTCACTGATCGCTACTAGGTCCTCTCCCTCTCTGCTTCCTGAGCTTTGTCATACCTCTTCTTAAAACTGTGTATGGTTCCTGCCTCCACTACTTCACTTGCTAGGCTATTCCACTTCCTGACGACTCTGTGACTGAAGAAGTACTTGATAACATACCTGTAACTCTGAGTCACAGTTGTGACCCCTTGTTTCTGTGTCCCCTCTATGGAACATCCTATCTCTGTCCACCTTGTCTATTCCCGCAGTATCTTGTACGTCGTTATCATGTCTCCCCTGACCCTTCTGTCTTCCAGTGTCGTCAGACCGATTTCCCTCAACCTTTCTTTGTAGGACATTCCCCTGAGCTCCAGAACTAGCCTTGTTGCAAACTTTTGTACTTTCTCTAATTTCTTGACTTGCTTAACCAGGTGTGGGTTCAAAACTGGTGCTGCATACGCCAGTATGGACCTGACATACACAGTGTACAGTGCCTTGAACGATTCCTTACTAAGGTATAGGAATGCTAATCTCAGGTTTGTCAGGCGCCCATATGCTGCAGCAGTTATCTGGTTGATGTGTGCCTCCGGAGACGTGTTCAGTGTTATGGTCACTCCAAGATCTTTCTCCTTGAGTGAGGTTTGCAGCCTTTGTCCACCTAGCCTATACTCTGTCTGCGGTCTCCTTTGCCCTTCCCCAATCTTCATGACTTTGCATTTGGCAGGGTTGAATTCGAGAAACCAGTTGCTGGACCACGTGTCCAGCCTGTCCAGGTCTCTTTGTAGTCCTGCCTGATCCTCAACCGATTTAATCCTTCTCATTAGCTTCATATCATCTGCAAACAGGGAGATTTCAGAGTCTGTCCCTTCCATCATGTCATTCACATATATCAAAAGTAGCAGTGCTCCTAGGACTGACCCCTGTGGAACCCCACTCGTCACAGGCGCCCACTGTGATACCTCATCACGTACCATGGCTCGTTGTTGCCTCCCTGTCAGGTATTCTCTGATCCATTGCAGTGCCCTTCCTGTTATACGCACCTGATCCTCCAACTTCTGCACTAATCTCTTGTGAGGAACTATGTCGAAGGCCTTCCTGCAGTCCAGGAAAATGCAATCAACCCACTCCTCTCTCTCCTGTCGTACTTCTGTTACCATGTCATAAAACTCCAGAAGGTTTATGACACAGGATTTGCCTTCCATGAATCCGTGCTGGTTGTTGTTGATAATCTTGTTTCGTTCTAGGTGCTCCACCACTCCCCTCCTGATAACCTTTTCCATGACTTTGCATACTATACACGTAAGAGACACTGGTCTGTAATTTAGTGCCTCGTTTGTCTTCTTTCTTAAAGATGGGGACTACATTTGCCTTCTTCCATACTTCAGGTAGTTGCCAAGTTTCAAGGGAAGTGTTGAAGATTTTGGTTAGTGGCACACATAGTGTCCCTGCTCCCTCTCTAAGGACCCACGTAGAGATATTGTCCGGTCCCACCGCCTTTGACGTATCAAGGACACTTAGGAGCTCCTCCACCTCCTCGTCAGTTCTGTGTAATTCATCCAACACTTGTTCGAATATCCCTTGTTGCTGTACCCCACTGTTTTGTCTTCCCTTCAGCCTCCACTGTAAATACTTTCTGAAATCTCATGTTGAGCTCCTCACATACCTTCTTGTGAGCTCCCCACCTTCTTTCCTCAGCCTGATTACCTGATCCTTGATTGTTGTCTTCCTCCTGATGTGGCTGTAGAGTAGTTTCGGGTCAGACTAAACTTTCGATGCTATGTCATTTTCATACTGCCGTTGCGCCTCCCTCCTTATCTGTGCATACTCGTTTCTGGCTCATCTACTAATCTCTTTATTCTCCTGAGTCCTTTGCCTTCTGTACTTTTTCCATTCTCTAAAGCACTTAGTTTTTGCATCCCTACACCTTCGGGTAAACCAAGGGCTCGTTCTGTCATTCCCATTATTTCTGTTACCCTTGGGAACAAGCCTTTCCTCTGCCTTCTTGCATTTTGTTGTTACAAAGTCCATCATTTCGTTACTGATTTTCCTACCAACTCCTGTTCCCACTGAACCTCCTGCAGGAAGGTCCTCATTCCTGTGTAGTCCCCCTTTTTATAGTTTAACTTTTCCCTTTCTACTCCTGTTACCCCCTCCACTTTTAGCTCCATGATGTATTGAAAGCTCATATCTACATGGTCACTAGCTCCAAAGGGCCTTTCATATGTAATGTGCTCAATGTCTGAGCTACTCAGGGTGAACACAAAGTCCAGTCTTGCTGGTTCATCCTCCCCTCTCTCTCTGGTAGTATCTAGGTTTTCACAATCAATTTCCCTGTGATTGAAGTCGCCCATGACCAGTAGCTTCGCTCTACTCGAGTGAGCCCTTCTTGCCACCTTAGCTAGTGTGTCCACCATTGCTGTGTTGCACTCATCATATTCCTCACTTGGCCTCCTGCAGTTCTGTGGTGGGTTGTACATCACTGCAATGACTACCTTGTGTTTCCCTGACTGAACTGTACCTACTATGTAATCTCTTTCTCCAATCTCGCCCATACCTTCCATTTCTTGATAACCCCACCGGTTTTTTATTAGTAGTGCAACCCCACCTCCCCCCCCCTGCTCCTTCTATCCTTCCTCAGGATCTGATATCCATGTGAGAAGATTGCATCTGTTATTATCCCAGTAAGTTTCGTTTTTGTAACTGCTATGATGTCTGGGGACATCTTGATTCTTTCATGGCACTCCTCACATTTATTCGTTATTTCATCTGCATTCGTGTACCAAACCTTCAACTGTGGTCTGAGGAGAGAGGGGGGTTAGGGGGAGCAGGTGCCTTGGCAGGGGCCTATAGGGAGTTGGTGTGGGGCTGGGGTCTGTTGTGTGGGGTGTGGGGGCAGAGGGCCTATGGGGAGTTTCAGTGGGGGGTGAGGGTGGTGGTGAGGGGGATGGGGGGTTACAGAGGGGGAAGGGGTTGTGGTGACAGTCTCCCTACGATCCCCGTTGGGGAGGGGAACCTCTACCTTCTCCACGATGTCACATCGTGTGAGAATTAAGCCCAAGTCTGCTATCGTCGATGATGCCTCGAAGCTTGAGCTTGCAGCCTCACTCAACACTTGTCTTCACTCCAAGTTCTCCAAGATTACTTCACTGAAAGGAGCTTTCATCGTCACTTTTCTCGATGATGCTGAACCTGACAAAGTGCTTACACCTACTGCCATGAAGACCTTAGAAGACCGCGGCTTTACCATCTCCACGTCACCATACATGCTTGCAAAACGTTGTGTGTTCATGAAACGTCTTGACAGACTGATCACGAACATGTCCATCCAGGAAATTACGTCATCACTTGAAGACCTCAACACCTGGGCCAAGATTGACTCTGTTGTGAAGATCCCCAACGCTTCCTCAATGCTCAAGGTCACATTCTTGGACGTTACCATGGCGACCAGAGCACTGTCTGATGGCCTGGCCATCTCTTACTACTACATCAACCCTCGACAGATAATAATCCCGAAGATCGTCAGTTTTGAAGCGCCAGATGACTTGAAGGGATTGATAATAGATAACGACGCTACCACCTCTGCTGCAGCAGCTCCAACACCACCACCAACAACTAATGACGTCACTCCAATAACGTCCAATGAGAAGCCTCCACTGCCACCACTCCTCATTGAAACCGACCAATCAGAAGCCTTGCCACCTGAAACATCTTCCTATTCGTCTACTAAAGATGACAACAAATCTTCGCTTCCACCTTCATCACCGCTTAACAAGAAAGAAAAACCAACATCATCTTACGACTCTCGACAAGTAAAAGATGAAGATGAAGATGAAGATGAAGATGCAGACGAAGATGCAGACGAAAAAAACATACTCTACATGGCCTGGAATCACTTTTTATACTACAGAAAAATATCCTCAAGATATGCTGCTTTCTGAACTCCACTCTCACCTTATCCAAAAGAAAGTCAATTTTACCACCGATTCTTCTCGTACAGTTGAATTTTCTAATCTTATAAAGTTCATTGAAGAACGATCTAAAGAGTTCCACTTACAACACTTGCTAACACGTATAGATACCATCCCTTTACAATGATTTAAACGTCTTGAGAATGGAACTCAAATCCAATTCCAGTACGCATCGTAAAACAACGTCACAACTCCAAGTAACCACCAAGCCACTATGAACTGACCAAAAATAATCTCCTTCCTTGTCGACTGCAGCCACCTATCACCGTCAAGTCGCAATTTTTTCCATCGAGCAAGATGTAGTCAGCACCTGCAGAGTTCCTGTTGCCTTCTACATCGTCTTCGTCAGTGTTTATTCATGCTTAGCAGTTGGGCCTAGTCCTGACTCTTCTCTGTTCGACTCAAGACATTCCTCTCACCGTCTATTCTTCGCCCTGTCCCCACTTGCCCCTCGCTCCTCGCCCCTCGTGGGTCCTTACCTGTGAGTCCTATGTATGTATGTATGTATGTATGGTTGTGGTGAGGGGGATGGGGATAGAGGGTACAGTGTGTTGGTTGCTGTAGGTTACTGTGAGGGTGGGATTTGTGGTGAGAGGGATGGGGGAGAAGGCAAATTGTGTGGGTTACTGTGGGTTTCTGTTGGGGTGGAGTTTTGAGCTGAGGGGGATGTGCGGGTTACTGAGGGTTACTGTGGGGGTGGGGTTTATGCAGAGGGGGATGTGTGGGTTACTGTGGGTTTCTGTGGGGGTGGAGTTTGCACTGAGAGGGATGAGAGCAGAGGATACAGTAAGTGGGTTTTGGGTTAGGTTGTTTGATTGCTTTGGGATTGCCATGGTTGTGTTCCTTCTGTGGGTGGTACTGGAGGGGGTTGTGTCTGTTCTTCTACGTGGGCCTGATTTCTCCTGCTCTCCACCTTCCTTGCCTTCCATTCCTCCTTGCGAAGTTGCACCCTCTCTTTCAGTGTCATCCTTTCTTCTTGTGTTCTGCCTCGGTCGAGGTACACACTCCAGAATGCCTGATTGTCTCTTAGGTGCACTTTCTCCTGAAGGATCCAGTTTTGAGTTGACTCTGCCTTGAAATCACTTTTACTGGACAATTTTTTCCCCTCGCAAACCACCCAATTCTCTGAAAATTTGTCAGCTGGGTAATGTCGTCCTCTCCTATTGCTTTCATGATGCTTTCAATTGTTTTTTCTCCTCCTGTTTCCTTGACTCGTAAGTTTCCCCATCTACTTCTTGGAGCCCATAGACAAAAACGGCCCTCTCCCTTTCATCCTCCCACTTTGCTTCCCTGAGCATCCTCTGATTCGAATTAGTTCCTGTCATTGACGTGTTGCTTCTTACTGTTTCTTCCCTATCCGGTGTCCCTGTGCTTATCTGTTCCTGTACATGGCAGTTGTCTGTTAGAGCAGCTATGCATAGCCTAGCTCCTTCATTGACTTTAGCTAACTCCATCGAACCCCCTTGGGTTCAATGAAGTCATCGCGTACAGTATATCTCCTTTGTCCCCTACTGTTCCCTCATTGGTGACTGATGTAGTAGCTCTTAGTGTCATGGCTGCACTGTCTTTTGGTTCTTTAGGCTATTTCAGACTCTTTAGTTCTTCTACTAAGCTCTGTATCCTAGCTTCAGCTGTTGTGATTTGTAATTCCCATTTCCTGCTCTCCTCAGCTATTTTCGCTTCCATTTTCTTGCTGATCTCTTCCAGCCTCCTCCCCCACCCCTCCTCTCTTCGCATGAGCTCTGCCTCCCAGTCCTCCCTCCCAGGTCCACCACTCGTTTCATACACTATTCCTCTGGTTCTCCGTCCAGGTTTTTGGTGTCCCATGTTTCTTTTTCACAGAAGGAAGAGCTTATGACAAGAGTGCTGTGGAGGGGGTGTTTGTTGTGGGGAGGGAGGGGGTGTTTGTTGTGGGGAGAAGGGAGGAGGAGACAGGGAGGGGAAAAGGAAAGTGAGCTGGAGAGGAGACAGCAGCAGGGGGAAGAGAGATGGGGGGAAGACTAAGAGGGACAGGAGGAAGAGCAATGTGTATGTGAATGTGTATGTGTGTGTGTATGTGTATGTGTGTGTGTGTGTGTGTATGTGTCTCTATCGTACTTCCTAATGCTCACTCTTTGGAGGTGTTGTACTCACCTAGTTGTACTCATGTAATTAAGGTTGCAAGGGTCGAGTCCAAGCTCCTGGCCCTGCCTCTTCACTGGTCGCTACTAGGTCACTCTCCCTGAACCGTGAGCTTTAGCATACCTCTGCTTAAAGCTATGTATGGATCCTGCCTCCACTACATCGCTTCCAAAACTATTCCACTTCCTGACTACTCTGTGGCTGAAGAAATACTTCCTAGCATCCCTGTAATTCATCTGTGTCTTCAACTTCCAACTGTGTCCCGTTGTTGCTGTATCCCATCTCTAGAACATCCTGTCTTTGTCCTCCTTGTCAATTCCTCTCAGTATTTTATGTCATCATCATGTCCCCCCTATCTCTCCTGTCCTCCAGTGTCGTCAGGTTGATTTCTCTTAACCTCTCCTCATCGGACATACCTCTTAGCTCTGGAACTAGTCTTGTTGCAAACCTTTGCACTTTCTCTAGTTTCTTTAGGTGCTTGGCTAGGTGTGGGTTCCAAACTGGTGCCGCATACTCCAATATGGGCCTAACATACAAGGTGTACAGGGTCCTGAACGATTCCTTATTAAGATGTCGGAATGCTGTTCTGAGGTTTCCTAGGCGCCCATATGCTGCAGCAGTTATTTGGTTGATGTGCACTTCAAGAGATGTGCCTGGTGTTATACTCACCCCAAGATCTTTTTCCTTGAGGGAGGTTTGTAGTCTCTGGCCCCCTAGACTTCACTCCGTCTGCGGTCTTCTTTGCCCTTCCCCAATCTTCATGACTTTGCACTTGGTGGGATTGAACTCCAGGAGCCAATTGCTGGACCAGATCTGCAGCCTGTCCAGATCCCTTTGTAGTTCTGCCTGGTCTTCGATTGAATGAATTGTTCTCATCAACTTCACATCATCTGCAAACAGCGACACTTTGGAGTCTATTCCTTCTGTCATATCGTTCACAAATACCAGAAACAGCACTGGTCCTAGGACTGACCCCTGTGGGACCCCGCTGGTCACAGGTGCCCACTCTGACACCTCGCCACGTACCATGACTCGCTGCTGTCTTCCTGACAAGTATTCCTTGATCCATTGTAGTGCCTTCCCTGTTATCCCTGCTTGGTCCTCCAGTTTTTGCACTAATCTCTTGTGTGGAACTGTGTCAAATGCCTTTTTGCAGTCTAAGAAAATGCAATCCACCCACCCCTCTCTCTTTTGTCTTACTGCTGTCACCATGTCACAGAACTCCAATAGGTTTGTGACACAGGATTTCCCGTCCCTGAAACCATGTTGGCTGCTGTTGATGAGATCATACCTTTCTAGGTGTTCCAGCACTCTTCTCCTGATAATCTTCTCCATGACTTTGCATATTATACATGTCAGTGACACTGGTCTGTAGTTTAGTACTTCATGTCTGTCTCCTTTTTTAAAGATTGGGACTACATTTGCTGTCTTCAATGCCTCAGGCAATCTCCCTGTTTCGATAGATGTATTGAATATTGTTGTTAGGGGTACACATAGGACCTCTGCTCCCTCTCTCAGGACCCATGGAGAGATGTTATCTCGCCCCATTGCCTTTGAGGTGTCTAGCTCACTCAGAAGCCTCCTCACTTCTTCCTTTGTTGTGTGTACTGTGTCCAGCACTTGGTGGTGTGCCCCGCCTCTCCGTCTTTCTGGAGCCCCTTCTGTCTCCTCTGTGAACACTTCTTTGAATCTCTTGTTGAGTTCCTCACATACTTCACGGTCATTTCTTGTTGTCTCTCCTTCATTCGTTAGCCTGATTACTTGGTCCTTGACTGTTGTTTTCCTCCTGATGTGGCTGTATAACAGCTTCGGGTCAGATTTGGCTTTCACTGCTATGTCGTTTTCATATTGTCATTGGGTCTCCCTTCTTATTTGCGCATATTCATTTTTGGCTCTACGACTGCTCTCCTTATTCTCCTGGGTCCTTTGCCTTCTATATTTCTTCCATTCCCTAGCACACTTGATTTTTGCCTCCCTGCACCTTTGGGTGAACCATCGGCTCATCCTGGCTTTTTCATTAATCCTGTTACCCTTGGGTACAAACCTCTCCTCAGCCTCCTTGCACATTGTTGCTACATATTCCATCATCTCATTAACTGGCTTCCCTGCCAGTTCTCTGTCCCACTGAACCCCATTCAGGAAGTTTCTCATTCCCGTGTAGCCCCCTTTCTTGTAGTTTGGCTTCATTTGTCCTGGCCTTCCTGCTTCCTCCTCCACCTGAAGCTCTACTATGTATTCGAAGCTTAATACCACATGATCGCTGGCTCCAAGGGGTCTTTCATATGTGATGTCCTCAATATCTGCACTACTCAAGGTGAATACTAGGTCCAGTCTTGCTGGTTCATCCTCTCCTCTCTTGTAGTGTCCCTTACGTGTTGGCACATGAAGTTTTCCAGTACCACCTCCATCATCTTAACCCTCTATGTGTCTTGGCCCCCATTGTGTGTGTGTTCATGTGGGGAAGTTATGAGGGGGGAGAGATGATTAGAGGAATGGGACAAAGTGACGGAGAGAGGGACAGGATGTCTAGTGGTTGGGTAGGTTAGTGGGTGTATGGTTGTGAAGGGACCATTTACATGGCTGTGTATGTGTGGATGCACAGTCAGTCGCGTTTATGTGTACTGTTATTGTCTATCGGTGTGTATGTGTGTGTGTGTGCTCAGAAATAATGCTCCTCACTACTAAGTATCCATACTACTAATAAAATACCAATAGTAATACTAGTAATTCTAAAACTTATCCATACTACTAATAAAATATCAATAGTAATACTAGTAATTCTAAAACTTATCCATACTACTAATAAAATACCAATATTAATACTAGTAGTTCTAGAACTTAGCCTCTCTCAGCTTCTGCAAGTGTCACTTGTGCTGGTGTGTGTATGCATGTTTGATGGTTAATCCTCGCTAGCTACCCACCTCTCTCTTCTCATGCACTCATCAAGCCTATCTCCACCTTATCTATGCTGTTTCTGCTCTAATTCTGGTAATAGCTTGCAGGAGTGAGTGACCAATATCTAACAGTATGCAGAGACCAGAAACTGACAACATGCAACCACAATAAGTGAGAAGGACTTGCGCTGGCAGTGGGGCGATGACAAGTTGCCAGTTGCTGATCCGTTGTCGTACACATAGGCCTTCTAACACTACTTTGAAAATTCTTCACCCTTGATAATTATGTCTATTTATACCCGTACATCCCGCGCTCCTCAAGTGTTTTCACTTTTATGCTACCCCCATTTCACTTGTTAACCAACCTCTCGTAATTCATGAACACTTTCTTTCAATTTGCTTTGATCTTTGTATATTTGTAACTGTGTGGCAATGGGTGCCTACTAGGCATCTAACGAATTGACTCTTTAAAGTTTTGTTATATAATTTCAGGCTTCTCCTTGCCTTTTTTATACTAATAACTTTGGTTATCACTTGTAGGGTTGTTCACTGACATTGTCACTACCACTGGTTGCTGTTAGCAGCTAATGCACGCCCTGAAAACACTAAGGTTCTCGGAGCCTTGTGACTCACATCTGCATGTGTCTACATTCGTGTGTGTGTGTGTGTGTGTGTGTGTGTGTGTGTGTGTGTGTGTGTGTGTGTGTGTGTGTGTGTGTGTGTGTGTGTGTGTGTGTATGTGTGTGTGTGTGTGTCTGTGCATGTGTGTGTTTTCTGATCAATTGCAGTGCCTTTCCTGTTATGCATGCGTGATCCTCTAGCTTTTGCATTTGTGAGGAACTGTGCAGAAGGCCTTGCAGTCCATGAAAATGCAGTCTATCCATCCCTCTCTCTCGTGTCTTACTTCTGTTACCTTGTCATAAAGCTCCAGTAGGTTTGTGAAACAGGATTTTCCTTTCCTGAAACCGTGCTGATTGACGTTTATATGCTTGTGCCTTTCAAGGTGCTCCACCATTCTCCTCATGATGATCTTCTATATGACTTCACATACTATACACGTCAGTGACACAGGTCTGTAATTTAATGCCTCATGTCTGTCTCATTTCTTAAAAATTGGGACTACATTTGCAGTCTTCCATACCTCAGGTAGTTGCCTAGTTACAATGGATGTGTTAAAGACTTTTGTTAGTGACACTCACAGCATTTCTGCGTCCTCTCTAAGGACCCATGGAGAGATGTCTGGTCCCATCCCCTTTGAAGTATCAACTTCACATAGCAGCTTATTCACTTCCTCCTCGGTTGTGTGTATTTCGCCCAGCACATGTTGGCATACCTCGTTCCTGTTTCCACTGAAAATACTTCTATAAATTTCATGTTGAACTCCTCACATACCTCTTGATCGTTTCTTGTGAATTCCCCACCTTCCTTCCTCAGCCTGATTACCTGGTCCTTGGCTGTTGTTTTCCTCCTGATGTGGCTATACAGCAGCTTCAAGTCAGTCTTGACTTTTGATGCTATTTAATTTTCATATTGTTGCTGAGCCTCCCTTCTTTTCTATTCATATTCGTTTCTGGCTCTTTGGCTAATCTCTTTATTTTCCTGGGTCCTTTGTCTTCTGTACTTTTTTCATTCTCTAGTGCACTTAGTTTTTGCCTCCCTACATATTTGGGTGAACCAAGGACTCATTCTGGTCTTCCCATTATTTCTGTTTCCCTTTGGAACAAACCTCTCCTCTGCCTCCTTGCATTTTATTGCCACATAATCCATCATTTCTTTTACTGGATTTCCTGTCAGTTATCTCTCCCACTGAATGTCTTGCAAGAAGTTCCTCATGCCTGTGTCTTCCTCCCCTTTTGTCGTTTAGTTTTTCTTATCCTATTCCTGCTACTCTCTCCACTTGTAGCTCAACTATCTAATCAGAACCACATCATCACTAGCTCCAAGGGGCCTTTCGAAAGTGATATCCTCGATGTCCGAACTACTCAAGGTGAATACTAGGTCCAGTCTTCCTGGGTCATCCTCACCTCTCTTTCTGGTAGTGTGTCTAATATGTTGATGCATGAAGTTTTCCAGTACCACATTCATCGTCTTGGCTTTCCATGTTTTGGGACCACAATGGCTTCAGGTTTTCCCAGTCAAACTCCTTGTGATTGAAATCACCCATAACTAGTAACTTTACTCTCCCCATATGAACTCTTCTGGCCACCTCGGCTAGTGTGTCTACCATTGCTCTATTGCTCTCGTTGTATTCTTCACTTGGCCTCCTGCAGTTTTGTGGTGGGTTGTACATTACGGCAATTACCCCCTTATGGCCCTCAGACTGGATTGTTCCTGTTATGTAATCCCGTTTGCCCATTCCATCCATTCCTTCCATTTCCTCAAGGCCCCACCAATTTTAAATGTGCAGTGTAACTTCTCTTCCCCCTCAGCTCCCTCTATCTTTCCTCAGGATTTGATAACCGGGTGGAAAGATTGCATCTGTTATCATCCTCGTGAGTTTCGTTTCTTTGAGTGTTATTATGTCTGGGGATGTCTCCTTGATTCTTTCATGCCACTACTCACATTTATATGATATTCTGTCTGCATTTGTATACCAAACCTTCAACTTCTTTTCCAAAACTGTGGTCTGGGGGGTACGTTGGGGTTAGGGAAGCGGGAGACCTGATGAGGAACTATGGGTGGTTGCTGTGGAGGTGGAGTTTAAAATGAGGTGGGTGGGGGCATTTGGCATGGCATATGTGTTTTGGGTTAGAATGTTTGGTTGCATTGGGGTTGTCCTGGTTGGGAAGTTTCTGTAGTTGTTTGTGAGGGAGGTTGTATTTGATCTTCCTCCTGAGTCTGGATTCTTCTGTCCATCTCCATCTTCACGTCCCTTCCCTCCTTTTGTCTTTGTACCCTCTCTTTCAGTTTCTCTGTTTCTTCTCATGTTCAGTCATGGTCGAGATACTCCCTCCAGTACACTGCAATGTCCCTTAGTCATGTTTTCTCCTGCAGTATCCTGTCTGGAGCCGCTTCTGCCTCGAAAATCACTTTGAACAGCTGGTGTCTTCCTTTTGCATACCCCCCTATTCTCAGAAAATTTGCCAGCTGGGTCATGCCAGCTTCTCCCATTGCTTTCATAGTGCTTTCAATCACTTTTTTCTCCCCTTGATTTCTTGCTTCATAAGTTTCCCCTTCAACTTCCTGGAGCCCATAAACAAACACTGATCTCTCCCTTTCATTTTCCCACTGCATATCCTTATGTATCTCCTGATTCGACTTAGTTGCCGCCATTGCAGGTTTCCTTGCCTCAGTCTCTTCTGTTGTCCCTGGGCCCAGTGGTCTGCCATGTGTATGTGTGTGTGTGTGTGTGTGTGTGTGTGTGTGTGTGTGTGTGTGTGTTAGTTAATTAGTCACTATTTTGTCCTAGGCACATGTCAATTAGACATTACACGTGTTGTAGATGCATGTATATACGTGTGTATGTGTGCATGTATGTGTGTGTGTATGTGTGCATGTGCATGTTGATGTGTGTGTGTGTGTACTCACCTAATTGTAGTTGCAGGGGTCGAGAGTCAACTCCTGGCCCTGCCTCTTCACTGAACACTACTAGGTCCTCTCTTTCCCTGCTCCATGAGCTTTATCATACCTCGTCTTAAAGCTATGTACAGTTCCTGCCTCCACTACATTGCTCGCCATACTGTTCCACTTCCTGACCACTCTATGACTGAAGAACTGCTTCCTAACATCCCTGTGACTCATCTGAGTCTTCAACTTCCAAGAGTGACCCCTTGTTTCTGTGTCCTTTCTCTGGAACATCTTGTCTCTGTCCACCTTGTCTATCCCATGCAGTATTTTGCATGTCGTTATCATGTCTTCCCTATCCCTCCTGTCCTCCAGTGTCGTCAGGCCGATTTCCCTCAACCTTTCTTCAAAGGACATTCCCCTTAGCTCTGGAACTAACCTTGTCCCAAACCTTTGCACTTTCTCTAATTTCTTAACGTGCTTGACACGGTGCGGGTTCCAAACTGGTGCTGCATAGTCCAGTATGGGCCTGACGTACATAGTGTACAGATTCTTGAAAGCTTCCTTACTTAGGTATTGGAATGCTAATCTCAGGTTTGCCAGGCGCCCATTTGCTGCAGCAGTTATTTGGTTGATGTATGCTTCCGGAGACGTGTTCGGTGTTATACTCACGCCAAGATCTTTCTCCTTGAGCGAGGTTTGCAGTTGGCCACCTAGCCTATACTCTGTTTGGGGTCTTCTTTGCCCTTCTCCGATCTTCATGACTTTGCATTTGGCAGGGTTGAATTCGAGAAGCCAGTTGCTGGACCACGTATCCAGCCTGTTCAGGTCTCTTTGAAGACCTGCCTGATCCTCATCTGATTTAATTCTCCTCATTAACTTCACATTATCAGCGAACAGGGACACCTCTGTTGTCTATCCCTTCCATCATTCACATATACCAAAAATAGCTCTGGTCCTAGGACCGACCCCTGTGGGAACCCGCTCCTCAAGGTGCCCACTGTGATACCTCATCACGTATCATGACTCGTTGTTGCCTCCCTGTCAGGTATTCTCTGATCCTTTGAAGTGCCCTTCCTGTTATACGTGCCCCATCCTCTAGTTTCTGCACTAATCTCTTGTGAGGAACTGTGTCGAAGGTCTTCTTGCAGTCCAAGAAGATGCAATCAACCCACCCCTCTCTCTCGTCTCTTCTGTTACTTTATCATAGAACTCCAGAAGGTTTGTGACACAGGTTTGCCTTCCATGAAACCGTTCTGGTTGTCATTTATACTTCTGTTTCGTTCCAGGTGCTCCACCACTCTCCTCCTGATAATCTCCACCATGACTTTGCATACTATACAATTCAACAACACTGGTCTGTAGTTTAGCACCTCTTTTCTGTCTCCTTTTTTAAAAATGGGAACTACATTTGCCGTCTTCCATACCTCAAGTAGTTGCCCCGTTTCAAGGGTTAAGTGTATTTCATCCAGCAGTTGTTGTTGTATTCCCTGTTGGTGTACCCCTCTGTCCTGTCTTCTCAGAGTCCTTCCTGTCTCCATTGTGAATACTTCCTTAAATCTCTTGTTGAGCACCTCACATACCTCTTGATCGTTTCGTGTGAGTTCCCCACCTTTTTTACTCAGCCTGATCACCTGGTGTTCAACTGTTGTCTTTCTCCTAACGTGGCTATACAGCAGTTTCGGGTCAGACTTGACTTTTGATGCTATGCCGTTTTCATACTGTCGCTGGGCCTCCCTCCTTACCTGTGCACATTCGTTTCAGGCTCTTCGACTGTTCTCCTTATTTTCCTGGGTTCTTTGCATTCTGTACCTCTTCCATTCTCTAATGCACTTAGTTTTTGCCTCCCTACACCTTCGGGTAAACAAAGGACTCACTTTGGACTTCCCATTAATTCTGTTGCCCTTGTTAATAAACCTTTCCTCTGCCTCCTTGCAGTTTGTTGTTACATATTCCATCATTTCGTTCACTGACTTTCCTATCAGTTCTCGGTCCCATTGAACCTTCTGCAGGAAGTTCCTCATACCTGTGTAGTCCCCCTTTTATAGTTTTGCTTTTCCCAATCGACTCCTGTTACCCTCTTCACTTGCAGCACTACTATGTAATCAAAACTCAGAACCACTTGATTGCTAGCTCCAAGGGGCCTCAATATGTGATGTCCCTAATGTCTGAACTGCTCAGGGTGAACACAAAGTCCAGTCTTGCTGGTTCATCCTCCCTTCTTTCTCTTTGGTAGTGTCCATGATGTGTTGATGCATGAGGTTTTCCAGTACCACATCCATCATCTTGGCTCTCCATGTGTCAGGACCCCCGTGAGGCTCAAGGTTTTCCCAGTCAATCTCCCTATGGTTGAAATCACCCATAACCAGTAACTTTGCTCTGCACGATTGACCTCTTCGTGCCACCTCAGCCAGTGTGTCCACCATCGCTCTATTGTTCTCTTCATATTCCTCTCTTGGCTCCCTGCAGTTCTGTGGTGGGTTATACATCACTGCAATGACTACCTTATGTTCCCCATGTTCCATTTCCTCAAAACCTCATCGGTTTTTTATGAGTAGTGTAACCCCTCCTTCCCCTCTGCTCCTCATGTCTTTCCTCAGGATCTGATATCCTGGTGGGAAGACTGCATCTGTTATTGTCTCGGTGAGTTTCGTTTCTGTGACTGCTATGATGTCTAGGGGCTTCTCATTGATTATTTCATGCCACTCCTCATATTTATTTGATAATCCATCTGCATTCGTGTACCACACCTTCAACTTTTTATCTGTCACGGTGGTCCTGGGAAAATATTGGGGTTGGGGGAGCGAGAGCCCTGGAGGGGGCCTATGGGAGTTTGCAGTGTGGGTGAGGTTTTTGATGGAGGGGGTGAGGGCAGAGTACCCATGGGAAGCCACTGTAGGGGTGGGGGGAGAAGGAACAATGTGTGGGTTTTGGCTTAGATTGTTCAGTTGCATTGGGGGTTGTTGCAGTTTGGGTGGGGTTTGTGATGGGGGTGGGAGCAGAGTGCCCATAGGGGGCTGCTGTAGGGGTGTGGTTTGTGATGTGGTGGTGGGGGCAGAGACAACAGTGTGTGGGTTTTGGTTTAGATTGGTCATTTGCTTTGGGGTTGTTGTGGTTGGGGTCCTTCCGTGGGTGTTTCTGTAAAGTGTGTTTGCCCTTTCACCTGAGTCTAGGTTCTGCTCATCTTCATCAATGCATCTCTTTCCTCCTTTCGTCTTTGCACCTTCTGTCTCAGTATCATCCTTTCTTCTTGTGTTCTGTCGCGATCGAGGTACACTCTCCGGTACTCTGGATTGTCCCTCAGTCGTGCTTTCTCCTGCAGGATCCTGGTTCGAACTGATTCTATCTTGAAAATTACGTTGACTGGCCATTTCCTTCCATTCACAAACCACCCAATTCTCTGAAAATCTGTCACCTGGGTAATGTCTCCCCTCACCTATTGCTTTCATGATACCTTCGATCGCTTTCTTCTTCTCCTGGTTTCTTTCGTCATAGGTTTCGCCTTCGACTTCTCAGAGCCCATAGACAAACACTGACCTCTCCCTCTCCTCCTCCCACTGTGTCTCCCTTTGCATCCTCTGAGGTGTTTTAGTTCCTTCCACCGAAACGTTCTTGCCTTCAATCCCTGCCCTTGCTGCAGCCCCTATGCTCAGTGGACTGTCTTTCCTGCTCACCTGTTCCTTGCCACTGCAGTTGTCTGTTGGAGTCTCTGCATGTGTCATAGCTCCTTCATTGTCTACAGGTCTCTCAACTGTGCACATCTTTTCCTGGATCCCTACAGTCCCCTTGTCTGCAGCTAGTATAGAAGTTCCTGATGTCATGTTTGTACTGTCATTTGTCTCTATTCTGTTTCAGGTTTTTTAGTCCCTCATCTAAGCACTTCATCTTATCTTGTGCTGCTAAGACTTGTAGTCCTCACTTCCTGCTCTTCTCAGCTATCCTCTACTCCATTTTCTTGCCAAGCTCTGATAGCTTCCTTCCCCACTCTTCCTCTATTTTTTTTGAGCTCTACCTCCCAATTTTTCCTCCCTGGTTCTTCTCTCCCGGGTTCATTTTTTTTACTACAGATAGGAGCTGATGTATTTTATCCCAGAAACATGCTTAAGTATTTTCAGAGTGTGTGCAGAGGGGGGGGGGGTGAGGGAAAAGGTAAGGGAGGAGATAGAAGAGGTGTGTGTGTGTGTGTGTGTGTGTGTGTGTGTGTGTGTGTGTGTGTGTGTGTGTGTGTGTGTGTGTGTATGTGTGTGTGTATGTGTGTGTGTGTGTGTGTGTGTGGTGTGTGTATGTGTGTGGGGATGTGTGTGTACTTACCTACTTTTGTTGCAGGGGTCGAGACTCAGCTCCTGGCCCTACTCTTCACTGATCGCTACTAGGTCCTCTCTTTCTCTGCTCCATGAGCTTTATCATACCTCATATTAAAGCTATGTATGGTTACCGCCTCCACTACCTCACTTTCCAGAGTATTCCACTTCCTGACAACTCTGTGACTGAAGAAATACTTCCTAACATCCCTTTGACTCATTTGAGTTTTCAACTTCCAACTGTGACCCCTTGTTTCTGTGTCCCATCTCGGGAATATCCTGTTTCTGTCCACCTTATCTATTTTTCGGAAAATTTTGTATGTCGTTATCTTGTCTCCCATAACCCTTCTGTTATAACCAGTTTGTTTGGTGATTCTGGTAGCGGGGAGTAAATGATATGTCTTCGGAGGCTTCTTACTTTATTTGTAAAGTCGTGGTGGGTACACAGGCTTGTGTGTTTGTGCCCATGGCCCAGGAGGGCCATCCCACAAAGGAGAGAGCTAGTAGGCCTTCCGTCTTGCTGCTAGGCCGCTGTGAGAGTGAGAAAGTGTGGGACCAGCGTCCCACAGACTTGGGCAGGCCCAGAGGGCAGCACTTTAGTGGCACAAAGTATGAACTAAGCTGGCAGACAGCATAGGCTGTCTGTGCAGACAGTACAGGCTGTCTACATGCACTCGGCCACCTACCTCGCATCGTCCCAATGCGACAATACTGGTGATAAAAAAAACTCGGTCTCTCTCTCGCAGGAACAGGGCACAGAACACAAAATAAAAAACATGTATATATACATATAGACATGGAAAAAAAACTTCCTACAGGGAGGGAAGAAAAAACATGTGGGGTGTGCTAAACATCGTGGTCATAGGCAGTGAGCGTCGAAGGGCATCACTGCATGCCTTCCTGTGTCTAGACAGATACTGCAACACAGGAGACATCGCTGCAGCTAAGCTGTGACATAATGGGGTACGGTCTCCTCTAGAACAGTGAAGTAGACATCGTAGGAGTCGCTGCAGGTTTTCATTCAACCTGGGGCACAACATGCTGGTGCCCTTGAGTGAGGCTTCGACAAATCTCGGCAACTGGGCAGGACTTCTGGCAAGCTACTCAGGAGGATACTTCTCAACTGGTACTGTCGCTGGGCTGTCACTGCCGGCGAGCGTGGAGTGAGTCGTGGAGCGAGTCGTGGCAGAGACGACTGGGTGAAACATCTGGGAGTCGTAACATCATACACCAGACTGCAGTGAGCGAGCTAGCAGTCAAAGGGACATCATCTTCGTGCAGGGGCTCACTGAAGCTTGACACAAGGCTGACACAGTGCCTGCTGACAGGGCTAACTGTGGCTTGACGAGTGTCATTCTCTCGGCAGTTGGAGTTATAGCAGAGGTTAGTCTAAGTGTCCCCAGACTTGTTTCTCTACATATAACTGCACTCTGAAGGTCTGGATGTGAAGTGAAACAAATCTCAATGGGAATCGTAGCAGGTACGATTCTGCAGAACATCTATGAGCAACGAGCATAAGAGCTTTCTGTACAAAGGGGCTCAAATGCTCAGAGCTGAGTAATATCAGCTGTCAATGCACTGGTCACACCGGGTGAAAACACAAGGTGCTACACAAGGGTCTGACCGCAGACCTCACTGGACACATGGAAAACTTTACACACACACCTGTGGTACATGCGGTACAACATGGCTTAACTAGAATATGATGCTTTTCTGTGCACAAAACTGACACTAAGCTATACATTAACATGTGAGAACACTGACTGAGAGGAATTAATTAACACACGACATATATCTTCTCTCAATCGTCTCAACAGTACTGAAATAATTTCTAGAACACTCGATGTTACATCATGTGATGTCAAGCATGACGTCGCTAGGTGACGTCAGCAGCATTGTGACGTCAGCAGACATCTCGAGGTGACGTTAGGCAGACATCATGATGTCATGAGGTCAGGCAGCATCTTTGGTGACATCAGTGTGATGCAGGCAGCAGACCACAGCATGTGGCCTGGGACATCTGGCTTGGTAACCCACGTGGCTTGTAGATCCACGTGACATCGCCCACACCCCATGTGGTGTCGGGAGCCACATGGCATTGTGATCTACATGGCTTTCTGATCCACATGGCTTGCTGATCCACGTGGCTTGCTGATCCACATGGCTTACTGATCCACGTGGCTTGCTGATCCACGTGGCTTGCTGATTCACATGGCTTGCTGATCCACATGGCTTGTGATTCATGTGGCTTGCTGATCTACGTGGCTTCGAGTGGCCTCGGGTACTCGAATACACAGCACTGGCAATGACTTCACATGAAAAACAGCAGAAAAACACAGCAGAGGGAGTGAACACTTAGTGGTGTATGGTAGGCTGGTGAGGTGTGAGTGTACAGCAGGGTGAGCGTGGGCAAGGCGAGGAACGACCACTTTCTCCTCTTCTCCTCTCCTACCCACAAACACAGGGAGACACACTGGATTCAGAAATCATCACAAAACTCACCTCTGGCTTGCTGAAATAGCTGTGCTGAGCTGAACAACAGCAGCAACATACAAATGATGCTGAACACGAGACTTGAGAAACAGCGTGGGATGCTGTAGCGTGGAGTCACTTACATTTCTCGAAGAAATTCGGCAAATTTCGGCTAGATCCTGCTTGTACCTGTGTCTGGATGCTGAAATGTGCAGACACGACATCAGGATAAATCGATGAGAGATGGATGCTTCTTGTATGGGGTGATAAACTGAAGATGACTTCATCCCTTCCTTCCTCTCTCCGGGCAAACAAAACTGCTGCAGCCACCGCTTCCCACCATTTATAACCACTTTGTTTGGTGATTCTGGTAGCAGGGAGTAAATGATACGTCTTCGGAGGCTTCTTACTTTATTTGTAAAGTCTTGGTGGTTACACAGGCTTGTGTATTTGTGCCCATGGCCCAGGAGGGCCATCCCACGAGGGAAAGAGCTAGTAGGCCTTCCGTCTTGCTGCTAGGCCGCTGTGAGAGTGAGAGAGTGTGGGACCAGCATCCCACAGACCTGGGCAGGCCCAGAGGGAAGCACTTGAGTGGTGCGAAATATGAACTAAGCTGGCAGACAGCATAGGCTGTCTGTGCAGACAGTACAGGCTGTCTACATATGAACTAAGCTGGCAGACAGCATAGGCTGTCTGTGCAGACAATACAGGCTGTCTACACTGTCTTCCACTGCTATTTCCCTTAACCTTTCTTCGTGGGACATTCCCCTTAGCTCTGGAACTAGCCTTGTTGCAAACCTTTGTACTTTCTCTAATTTCTTGACGTGTTTGATCAGATGTGGGTTCCAAACTGGTGCTGCATACTCCAATAATGGCCTGACGTACACGGTATACAATGTCTTCAACTGTGTTAGTTACCATTTTGTCCTAGGCACATGTCGATTAGACACTAGGCCTGTTGTGTGTGTGTAGGTGTGTAGGTTAGTTACCATTTTGTCCTAGGCACATGTCGATTAGACACTAGGCCTGTTGTGTGTGTGTAGGTGTGTAGGTGTGTAGGTTATTATTATTTTAAAGATTCGCCGTTATTCTCCCGGCCCTGGCCTTTTCCAAGTGGTGGCCCGGCCTTGGCTCCCTCTTTATGGAGTGTCTGAGACCTAAGTCTCCCATGGGAGGAGGCACAAGTACCTCCTCATCTTTGGGACCAACTGTCCCCAGGCCTAGCCACAAGCTAGGCCTCTCTGGTCTGCCATCCCCGCCCCAAGGAGACTAATGGGAATGACAGTCTTATGAGCTAAAGGCTCGAGCTCAGGCACCTACCCTACCCTAGAAGGGTTAGGCATGGTGTCGATGTCAAAATAGGTGTGTAGGTGTGTAGGTGTGCGTGTGTGTGTGTGTGTGTGTGTGTGTGTGTGTGTGTGTGTGTGTGTGTGTGTGTGTGTGTGTGTGTGTGTGTGTGTGTGTGTGTGTGTGTAACTTATGCACAGTGAGCATATGTACCATGCTCGGTCTGCATGTATGTATTTAAGTAATGTTTCAAATGGTGGCATTTCTATGGGGTAAGCAGAAAACAAACTTTTTCCTAACTCTGTCTTATTGTGTGTGTGTGTGTGTGTGTGTGTGTGTGTGTGTGTGTGTGTGTGTGTGTGTGTGTGTGTGTGTGTGTGTGTGTTTGCGTGTGTGTTTGCGTGTGTGTTTGCGTGTGTGTGTGTGTGTGTGTGTGTGTGTGTGTGTGTGTGTGTGTGTGTGTGTACTCACCTAGTTGTACTCACCTAATTGAGGTTGCAGGGGTCAAGTCCGAGCTCCTGGCCCCGCCTCTTCACTGATCGCTACTAGGTCACTCTCCCTGAGCCGTGAGCTTTATCATACCTCTGCTTAAAGCTATGTATGGATCCTGACTCCACTACATCGCTTCCCAAACTATTCCACTTCCTGACTACTCTGTGGCTGAAGAAATACTTGCTAACATCCCTTTGATTCATCTGTGTCTTCAATTTCCAACTGTGTCTCCTTGTTACTGTGTCCAGTCTTTGGAACATCCTGTCTTTGTCCACCTTGTCAATTCCTCTCAGTATTTTGTAAGTCGTTATCATGTCCCCCCTATCTCTCCTGTCCTCCAGTGTCGTCAGGTTGATTTCCCTTAACCTCTCCTCATAGGACATACCTCTTAGCTCTGGGACTAGTCTTGTTGCAAACCTTTGCACTTTCTCTAGTTTCTTTACATGCTTGGCTAGGTGTGGGTTCCAAACTGGTGCCGCATACTCCAATATGGGCCTAACGTACACGGTGTACAGGGTCCTGAACGATTCATTATTAAGATGTTGGAATGCTGTTCTGAGGTTTGCCAGGCGCCCATATGCTGCAGCAGTTATTTGGTTGATGTGCGCTTCAGGAGATGTGCCTGGTGTTATACTCACCCCAAGATCTTTTTCCTTGAGTGATGTTTGTAGTCTCTGACCCCCTAGACTGTACTCCATCTGCGGTCTTCTTTGCCTTTCCCCAATCCTCATGACTTTGCACTTGGTGGGATTGAACTCCAGGAGCCAGTTGCTGGACCAGGTCTGCAGCCTGTCCAGATCCCTTTGTATTTCTGCCTGGTCTTCGATCGAATGAAACTCTTCTCATCAACTTCACGTCATCTGCAAACAGTGACACCTCGGAGTTTATTCCTTCCGTCATGTCGTTCACAAATACCAGAAACAGCACTGGTCCTAGGACTGACCCCTGTGGGACCCCGCTGGTCACAGGTGCCCACTCTGACACCTCGCCTCGTACCATTACTCGCTGCTGTCTTCCTGACAAGTATTCCCTGATCCATTGCAGTGCCTTCCCTGTTATTCCTGCTTGGTCCTCCAGTTTTTGCACTAATCTCTTGTGTGGTACTGTGTGTGTGTGTGTGTGTGTAGGTGTGTAGGTGTGAGTTTGTGTGTGTGTGTGTGTGTGTGTGTGTGTGTGTGTGTGTGTGTGTGTGTGTGTAGGTGTGAGTTTGTGTGTGTGTGTGTGTGTGTGTGTGTGTGTGTGTGTGTGTGTGTGTGTGTGTGTGTGTGTGTGTGTGTGTGTGTGTGTGTGTGTGTGTAGGTGTGAGTTTGTGAGTTTGTGTGTGTGTGTGTGTGTGTGTGTGTGTGTGTGTGTGTGTGTGTGTGTGTGTGTGTGTGTGTGTGGTTGTGTGTGTGTGTGTGTGTTGGTGTGAGTGTGTGAGTTTGTGTGTGTGTGTGTGTGTGTGTGTGTGTGTGAGTGTGTGTGTGTGTGTGTGTGTAGGTGTGAGTTTGTGAGTTTGTGTGTGTGTGTGTGTGTGTGTGTGTGTGTGTGTGTGTGTGTGTGTGTGTGTGTGTGTGTGTGTGTGTGTGTGTGTGTGTGTGTGTATGTGTGTGTGTGTGTATGTGTGCGTGTACTCACCTATTTGTGGTTGCAGGGGTCGACTCATAGCTCCTGGGTCTGCCTCTTCACTGATTGCTACTAGGTCCTCTCTCTCCCTGCTCCATGAGCTTTATCATACCTCGCCTTAAAACTATGTATAGTTCCCGCCTCCACTACTTAAATTTCTAGGCTATTCCACGGCCTGACAACTCTATGACTGAAGAAATACTTCCTAACATCCCTTTGATTCATCTGAGTCTTCAACTTCCAATTGTGACCTCTTGTTACTGTGTCCCATCTGTGGAACATCCCGTCTTTGTCCACCGTGTCTATTCCGCACAGTATTTTATATGTCGTTATCATGTCTCCCCTGACCCTCCTGTCCTCCAGTGTCATCAGACCGATTTCCCTCAAACTTTCTTCGTAGGACAGTCCCCTTAGCTCTGGAACTAGTCTTGTTGCAAACCTTTGCACTTTCTCTAATTTCTTGACGTGCTTGACCAGGTGTGGATTCCAGACTGGTGCTGCATACTCTTGTATGGGCCTGACGTAAATGGTATACAGAGTCTTGAACGATTCCTTACTGAGGTATCAGAACGCTATCCGTAGGTTTGCCAGGCGCCCGTATGCTGCAGCAGTTGTCTGATTGATCTTTATCCTTGAGTGAGGTTTGCAGTCTTTATCCATCTAGTCTATATTGTGCCTGTGGTCTTCTTTGCCCTTGCCCAATCTTCACGACTTTGCATTTGGCAGGGTTAAACTCAAGGAGCCAGTTGTGTGTGTGTGTGTGTGTACTCACCTAATTGTACTCACCTAATTGTGGTTGCAGGGGTCGAGACTCAGCTCCTGGCCCCGCCTCTTCACTGATCGCTACTAGGTCCTCTCCCTCTCTGCTTCCTGAGCTTTGTCATACATCTTCTTGAAACTATGTATGGTTCCTGCCTCCACTAGTTCACTTGCTAGGCTATTCCACTTCCTGACGACTCTATGACTGAAGAAATACTTCCTGACGTCCCTGTGACTCGTCAGAGTCTTCAGCTTCCAGTTGTGACCCCTTGTTTCTGTGTCCCCTCTCTGGAACATCCTATCTCTGTCCACCTTGTCTATTCCCCGCAGTATCTTGTACGTCGTTATCATGTCTCCCCTAACCCTTCTGTCCTCCAGTGTCGTCAGTCCGACTTCCCTCAACGTTTCCTCGTACGACATTCCCCTGAGCTCTGGGACTAGCCTTGTTACAAACCTTTGTACTTTCTCTAACTTCTTGACGTGCTTGACCAGGTGTGGGTTCCAGACAGGTGCTGCATATTCCAGTATGGGCCTAACATACACAGTGTACAGTGTCTTGAACGATTCCATATTTAGGTATCGGAACGCTATTCTCAGGTTTGCCAGGCGCCCGTATGCTGCAGCAGTTATTTGGTTGATGTGTGCCTCCGGTGATGTGCTCGGTGTTATGGTCACCCCAAGGTCTTTCTCCCTGAGTGAGGTCTGTAGTCTTTGTCCACCTAGCCTATACTCTGTCTGCGGTCTTCTTTGCCCCTCGCAAATCTTCATGACTTTGCATTTGGCAGAGTTGAATTCGAGAAGCCAGTTTCTGGACCACATGTCCAGCCTGTCCAGGTCTCTTTGCAGTCCTGCCACATCCTCATCCGATTTAATTCTTTTCATCAGCTTCACATCATCTGCGAATAGGGACTCTTCAGAGTCTATTCCTTCCATCATGTCGTTCGCATATATCAAAAATAGCACTGGTCCTAGAACTGACCCCTGTGGGACCCCGCTCGTCACAGGCGCCCACTGTACTCACCTATTTGTATTCACCTATTTGTGGTTCCAGGGGTCGATTCATAGCTCCTGGCCCCGCCTCTTCGCTGATTGCTACTAGGTCCTCTCTCTCCCTTCCCCATGAGCTTTATCATACCTCGCCTTAAAACTATGTATGGTTCCCGCCTCCACTACGATCACTTTCTAGGCTATTCCACGGCCTGGCAACTCTATGACTGAAGAAATACTTCCTAAAATCCCTTTGATTCATCTGAGTCTTCAACTTCCAATTGTGACCCCTTGTTTCTGTGTCCCATCTCTGGAACATCCCGTCTTTGTCCACCTTGTCTATTCTGCGCAGTATTTTATATGTCGTTATCATGTCTCCCCTGACCCTCCTGTCTTCCAGTGTCGTCAGGCCGATTTCCCCTCAACCTTTCTTCGTAGGACAATCCCCGTAGCTCTGGGACTAGTCTTGTTGCAATCCTTTGCACTTTCTCTAATTTCTTGATGTGCTTGACTAGGTGTGGATTCCAAACTGGTGCTGCATACTCCAGTATGGGCCTGACGTAAATGGTATACAGAGTCTTGAACGAATCCTTACTGAGGTATCGGAATGCTATCCGTAGGTTTGCCAGGCGCCCGTATGCTGCAGCATTTATCTGATTGATGTGCGCCTCAGGAGATATGCTCGGTGTTATACTCACCCCCAGATCTTTTTCCTTGAGTGAGGTTTGCAGTCTTTGGCCATCTAAACTATATTGTGTCTATGGTCTTCTTTGCCCTTCCCCAGTCTTCATGACTTTGCATTCGGCAGGGTTAAACTCAAGGAGCCAGTTGCTGGACCAGGCTTGTAGCCTGTCCAGGTCTCTTTGTAGTCCTGCCTGATCCTCATCCGATTTGATTCTTCTCATTAACTTCACATTATCTGCAAACAAGGACACTTCTGAGTCTATCCCTTCCGTTATGTCGTTCACATATACCAAGAACAGCACAGGTCCTCGGACTGACCCCTGTGGAACCCCGCTTGTCACAGGGGCCCACTCTGACACCTCGTCAAGTACCATGACTCGTTGTTGCCTCCCTGTCAGGTATTCTCTGATCCATTGCAGTGCCTTTCCTGTTATACGTGCCTGATCCTCTAGCTTTTGCAGTAACCTCTTGTGAGGAACTTTGTCGAAGGCCTTCTTGCAGTCCAAAAAAATGCAGTCGATCCACCCCTCTCTCTCTTGTCTTACTTCTGTCACCTTGTCATAAAACTGTGTGTGTGTGTGTGTGTGTGTGTGTGTGTGTGTGTGTGTGTGTGTGTACTCGCCTAATTGTGGTTGCAGGGGTCGAGACTCAGCTCTTGGCCCCTGTGTGTTAGGTACCATTTTGTCCTAGGCGCATGTCGATTAGACACTAGGCCTGTTGTACATGCGTGTGTGTGTGTGCGTGTGTGTGTGTGTGTATATCTGTGTGTGTGTGTGTGTATGTGTGTATATCTGTGTGTGTGTGTGTGTGTATGTGTGTGTGTGTGTGTGTGTATGTGTGTATATGTGTGTGTGTGCATATATATGTGC
>NC_091303.1:43395732-43420732 GCF_038502225.1 Cherax quadricarinatus | reverse complement strand
AGTCTATTCCTTCCGTCATGTCGTTCACAAATACCAGAAACAGCACTGGTCCTAGGACTGACCCCTGCGGGACCCCGCTGGTCACAGGTGCCCACTCTGACACCTCGCCACGTACCATGACTCGCTGCTGTCTTCCTGACAAGTATTCCCTGATCCATTGTAGTGCCTTCCCTGTTATCCCTGCTTGGTCCTCCAGTTTTTGCACCAATCTCTTGTGTGGAACTGTGTCAAACGCCTTCTTGCAGTCCAAGAAAATGCAATCCACCCACCCCTCTCTCTCTTGTCTTACTGCTGTCACCATGTCATAGAACTCCAGTAGGTTTGTGACACAGGATTTCCCGTCCCTGAAACCATGCTGGCTGCTGTTGATGAGATCATTCCTTTCTAGGTGTTCCACCACTCTTCTCCTGATAATCTTCTCCATGATTTTGCATACTATACATGTCAGTGACACTGGTCTGTAGTTTAATGCTTCATGTCTGTCTCCTTTTTTAAAGATTGGGACTACATTTCCTGTCTTCCATGCCTCAGGCAATCTCCCTGTTTCGATAGATGTATTGAATATTGTTGTTAGGGGTACACATAGCGCCTCTGCTCCCTCTCTCAATACCCATGGGGAGATGTTATCTGGCCCCATTGCCTTTGAGGTATCTAGCTCACTCAGAAGCCTCTTCACTTCTTCCTCGGTTGTGTGCACTGTGTCCAGCACTTGGTGGTGTGCCCCACCTCTCCGTCTTTCTGGAGTCCCTTCTGTCTCCTCTGTGAACACTTCTTTGAATCTCTTGTTGAGTTCTTCACATACTTCCCGGTCATTTCCTGTTGTCTCTCCTCCTTCCTTCCTTAGCCTGATTACCTGGTCCTTGACTGTTGTTTTCCTCCTGATGTGGCTGTACAACAGTTTCGGGTCAGATTTGGCTTTCGCTGCTATGTCATTTTCATATTGTGTGTGTGTGTGTGTGTGTGTGTGTGTGTGTATGTATGTGTGTGTGTGTGTGTGCACATGTGTGTGTGCACATGTGTGTGTACACGCGCATTCTCACATGTGTGCATGCGTGTTCACAGGCATGCTCACATATGTGGCATGTGTGCATATTTTCGTGCGTGTGTACACATGTTCATATGCGTACATTTGTGTACATGCATGTGTACACATGAATGTGTGAAAATGCCCATACGTATGTGCATGTACACATGCATTTGTGCCTTTTATTGATTGACACAGAAATACAAGAGTAAATAATATCTAGGAATTCTACAGCAAACTGATTTAAAGTATACACATAAATGTGTGTGTGTGTGTTTATCTTGCTATCGGGTCTTGCCCCTCCCTCCTTTCACTTACCTCTGCTCCCGTCTCTCTGACTCAGCACAAACATCAACACTCACTCACAGCTGAGATTCACAAATGAAAACTGATGATTCAGGGTTCGAGTCTCAGCTTCTGATTCCGTCTTCTAATTTACATTGAAGGAATTAATGATTTGTGGCTTCTTGAGAATCATCAGGCTTTCATAATAATGTTTATTAAAGCTGTCATCATCGTTTTCCACACTGTACCTCGTCTCTGGTTGTTATTGGCTTGAGTTAAGTAAGCTTTAACAACTACTTGATGGGTCAGTGCTTCAGCAGTCTGGTCAAGTCATCCTGGAGCCTCTCTCCGTATTCTCTTCTTGTTAACCTTGGCACTAATTTTACATTATCGGCAGAGAGATACAAGACATGTCTACCTATGACCGGTCATTTGCATATGTATTAGGAACATTAGTGATTCTAGTAGTGATCCACATTCAAGTCCTCCCTCACCTAACGCTTACAGTGCTACCTTGCCTTCTTTTCTGCGGATTACCTTCAATGAGGTTTTTTACACACACACACACACACACACACGCACACACACACACACACACACACACACACACACACACACACACACACACACACACACACACACACTGATTATATAGTGGGAACGCTTCACTCTGGAGGTCCCAAGGTGGTAATTGCAGTGATGTATAATACACCACAGGACAGCAGGAGGCCAAGGCAAGAGTATGACGAGAGCAATAGAGCGATGGTTGACACACTGGCTGCGGTGGCCAGAAGAGCTCATGCATGCAGGGCAAAGCTCCTGATCACGGGTGACTTTAACCACAAGGATATCGATTGGGAGAACTTGGAGCCACATGGGGGCCAAGATACATGGAGGGCTAAGATGATGGAGGTGGTACTGGTAAACTTAATGTACCAACACATAAGGGACACAACAATAGAGAGAGGAGAGGATGAACCAGCAAGACTGGACTTAGTATTCACCTTGAGTTGTGAAGATATTGAGGACATCACATATGAAAGACCCCTTGGGGCCAGCGATCATGTGGTTTTAAGCTTCGAATACACAGTCGAGCTACAAGTGGAAGGGGAAGTTGGAAGGCCAGGACGAATGAAGCCAAACTACAAGAGAGGGGACTACACAAGAATGAGGAACTTTCCGAATTGGGTTCAGTGGGACAGAGAACTGGCAGGGAAGCCAGTTAATAGGATGATGGAATATTTAGCAACAATGTGCAAGGAGGCTGAGGAGAGGTTTGTACCCAAGGGTAACAGGACGAGCCGATGGTTCACCAAAAGTTGCAGGGAGGCAAAAACCAAGTGTGCTAGGGAATGGAAGAATTATAGAATGCAAAGGACCCAGGAGAATAAGGAGAGCAGTCGTAGAGCCAGAAACGAATATGCACAGATAAGAAGGGAGGCCCAACGACAATATGAAAACGACATAGCAGCGAAAGCCAAATCTGACCCGAAGCTGTTATACAGCCACATCACGAGGAAAACAACAGTCAAGGACTACGTAATCAGGCTAACGAAGGAAGGAGGAGAGACAACAAGAAATGACTGAAGTATGTGATGAAGTCAACAAGAGATTCAAAGAAGTGTTCACAGAGGAGACAGAAGGGGATCCAGAAAGACGGAGAGGTGGGGTACACCACCAAGTGCTGGACACAGTACACACAACCGAGGAAGAAGTGAAGAGGCTTCTGAGTGAGCTAGATACCTCAAAGGCAATGGGGCCAGATAACATCTCTCCATGGGTTCTGAGAGAGGGAGCAGAGGCGCTATGTGTACCCCTAACAACAATATTCAATACATCTATCGAAACAGGGAGATTGCCTGAGGCATAGAAGACAGCAAATGTAGTCCCAATCTTTAAAAAAGGAGACAGACATGAAGCACTAAACTACAGACCAGTATCACTGACATGTACAGTATGCAAAGTCATGGAGAATATTATCAGGAGAAGAGTGGTGGAACACCTAGAAAGGAATGATCTCATCAACAGCAGCCAATATGGTTTCAGGGATGGGAAATCCTGTGTCACAAACCTACTGGAGTTCTATGACATGGTGACAGCAGTAAGACAAGAGAGAGAGGGGTGGGTGGATTGCATTTTCTTGGACTGCAAGAAGGCGTTTGACACAGCTCCACACAAGAGATTAGTGCAAAAACTGGAGGACCAAGCAGGGAAAACAGGGAAGGCACTACAATGAATCACGGAATACTTGTCAGGAATACAGCAGCGAGTCATGGTACGTGGCAAGGTGTCAGAGTGGGCACCTGTGACCAGCAGGGTCCCACAAGGGTCAGTCCTAGGACCAGTGCTGTTTCTGGTATTTGTGAACGACGTGACAGAAGGAATAGACTCTGAAGTGTCCCTGTTTGCAGATGACGTGAAGTTGATGAGAAGAATTCATTCGATCGAAGACCATGCAGAACTACAAAGGGATCTGGACAGGCTGCAGACCTGGTCCAGCAATTTGCTCCTGGAATTCAATCCCACCAAGTGCAAAGTCATAAAGATTGGGGAAGGGCAAAGAAGACCACAGACAGAATACAGTCTAGGGGGCCAGAGACTACAAACCTCACTCAAGGAAAAAGACCTTGGGGTGAGTATAACACCAGGCACATCTCCTGAAGCGCACATCAACCAAATAACTGCTGCAGCATATGGGCGCCTAGCAAACCTCAGAACAACATTCCGACATCTCAATAAGGAAACGTTCAGGACCCTGTACACCGTGTACGTAAGGCCCATATTGGAGTATGCGGCACCAGTTTGGAACCCACACCTAGCCAAGCACGTAAAGAAACTAGAGAAAGTGCAAAGGTTTGCAACAAGACTAGTCCCAGAGCTAAGAGGTATGTCCTACGAGGAGAGGTTAAGGGAAATCAATCTGACGACATTGGAGGACAGGAGAGATAGGGAGGACATGATAACGACATGCAAAATACTGAGAGGATTTGACAAGGTGGACAAAGACAGGGTGTTCCAGAGATGGGACACAGCAACAAGGGGACACAACAACAAGGGGACACAGCTGGAAGTTGAAGACACAGATGAATCATAGAGATGTTAGGAAGTATTTCTTCAGCCACACAGTAGTCAGGAAGTGGAATAGTTTGGGAAGCGATATAGTGAAGGCAGGATCCATACATAGCTTTAAGCAGAGGTATGATAAAGCTCAAGGTTCATGGAGAGTGATCTAGTAGCCACCAGTGAAGAGGCAGTGCCAGAAGCTTGCACTTGACCCCTGAAACCTCAACTAGGTGAGTACAACTAGGTGAGTAAACACATAAACACGTCAAGCAATTAGAGAAACTCCAAAGGTTTGCAACAAGACTAGTCTCAGATCTAAGGGGATTGTCCTACGAAGAAAGGTTAAGGGAAATTGGCCTGACGACACTGGAGGACAGGAGAGTCAGTGTAGACATGATAACGACATATAAAATACTGCGAGGAATTGACATGGTGGACAAAGAAAGGATGTTGCAAAGATGGGACACAGAAACAAGGGGTCACAATTGGATGTTGAAAACTCCTAGGTCAAAGGCATGTTAGGAAGTATTTTTTCAGTTATAGAGTTGTCAGGAATTGGAATAGCCTAGAAAGTGACGTAGTGGAGGTAGGAGCCATACATACTTTTAAGACGAGATTTGATTAAGCTCATGTAGCAGGGAGAGAGAAAACCTAGTAGCAATCAGTGAAGAAGCAGGTCCAGAAGCTATGACTCGTCCTGATGTGGCTGTTGTACAGCCACACCAGGAGGAAAACAACAGTCAAGGACCAGGTAATCAGGCTGAGGAAGGAAGGAGGAGAGATCACAAGAAACGACCGTGAAGTATGTGAGGAACTCAAAATTAGATTTAAAGAAGTGTTCACAGAGGAGATGGAAGGGACTCCAGAAAGACGGAGAGGTGGTGTACACCATCAAGTGTTGGACACAATACAAACAACCGAGGAAGAAGTGAAGAGGCTGCTAAGCAAGCTAGATACTCAAAGGCGATGGGGCCGGATAACAGCTCTCCATGGGTCCTGAGAGAGGGAGCAGAGGCGTTATGTGTACCCCTAACAACAATCTTCAACACGTCTATCGAAACAGGGCGAGTACCTGTGGTATGGAAAACAGCAAATGTAGTCCCAATTTTTGACAAACTGGAGACAGACAATGTCACTGACATGTATAGTATGCAAAGTCATGGAGAAGATTATCAGGAGAAGAGTGGTGGAGCACCTAGAAAGGAATGAGCTTATTAAAGACAGCCAGCATGGTTTCAGGAACGGGAAATCCTGTACTACAAATCTATTAGAGTTCTGTGACAGGGTGACAGCAGTAAGACAAGAGATGGAGAGGGGTGGATAGATTGCATTTTCTTGGACTGTAAGAATGCGTTTGACACAGTTCCACACAAGAGATTAGTGCAAAAGATGGAGGACCAGGCAGGGATAACAGGGAAGGCACTGCAATGGATCAGAGAATACGTGTCAGGAAGACAACAGCGAGTAATGGTATGTAGCGAGGTGTCAGCGTGGGTGCATGTGTCGAGTGGGGCTCCACAAGGGTCAGTCCTTGGTCCGGTGCTGTTTCTTGTATATGCGAATGACATGACAGAAGAGATGGAGTCAGAGGTATCCCTGTTTGCAGGCGATTTAAAACTAATGAGGAGAATACAAGCGGACGAGGATCAGGTAAGACTACAAGAGCATCTGGAGAGGCTGCAAGCCTGGTCCGACAAACTCCTTCTGGAGTTAAATTCCAGCAAGTGCAAAGTTTTGAAGTTTGCGGAAAGACAAAGGAGACCGCAGACGTAGTGCAGCCTAGGAGGCCAGAGGCTGCAAAACTCGCTCAAGGAAAAGGATCTTGGGAATGGCATCATACCGAGCACATCCCTGAGGCACACATCAACCAAATAACTGCTGTAGTATACAGGCTCCTAGCAAACCTAGGAATAGCTTTTCGACATCTGAGTAAGGAGTCATTTACGAGACTATACACCGTGTACGTCAGGCCCCAGTTAGAGTATGCAACACCCAACCTGGTCAAACTCGTCAAGAAATTAGAGAAAGTGCAAAGGTTTGCAACAAGACTAGTCTTGGAGCTGAGGGGTTTGTCCTGCAAGCAGAGGTTAAGGGAACTCAACCTGTCAACACTGGTGGACAGGAAGGATAGGAGGGACATAATAACAACAATAAATACTGAGAAAAACTGACAAGGTGAACAGGGACAGAATGCTTCAGAGATGTGACACAGCAACAAGAGGTTATAACTCGAAGTTGAAAACTCAGATGAGTCACAGGGATGTTAGGAAGTACTTCTTTAGTCATAAAGTTTTCAGGAAATGGAACAATCTGGAGAGTAATGCAGTGGAGGCAGGATCCATATACAGCTTTAAGAAGTATGATAATGCTCATGAAGCAGGGAGAGAGTAGACCTAGTGGCGACCAGTGAGGAGGCGGGGCCAGGAGCTATGAATCGACCCCTGCAATCACAAATAGGTAGGAACACATAAACACACACGCAATACACAATAGGCCAAGTGTCTATCGACAAGTGCCATTGATAATTTGTAACTAACACACACAAAGGATCGTAGTATCTCCACCACAACTTGTGTCTGTGTACTTCCTCAACTGTCCTCAGTGCTTGCAGTGAATGATTGAATGTTTGCAGTGAATGATTGAATGTTTGCAGTGAATGATTGAATGTTTGCAGTGAATGATTGAATGTTTGCAGTGAATGATTGAATGTTTGCAGTGAATGATTGAATGTTTGCAGTGAATGATTGAATGTTTGCAGTGAATGATTGAATGTTTGCAGTGAATGATTGAATGTTTGCCGTGAATGATTGAATGTTTGCAGTGAATGATTGAATGTTTGCAGTGAATGATTGAATGTTTGCCGTGAATGATTGAATGTTTGCAGTGAATGATTGAATGTTTGCAGTGAATGATTGAATGTTTGCAGTGAATGATTGAATGTTTGCAGTGAATGATTGAATGTTTGCAGTGAATGATTGAATGTTTGCAGTGAATGATTGAATGTTTGCCGTGAATGATTGAATGTTTGCAGTGAATGATTGAATGTTTGCAGTGAATGATTGAATATTTGCCGTGAATGATTGAATGTTTGCAGTGAATGATTGAATGTTTGCAGTGAATGTTTGAATGCTTGCAGTGAATGCTTGAATGTTTGCAGTGAATGTTTGAATGCTTGCAGTGAATGCTTGAATGTTTGCAGTGAATGACTGAATGTTTGCAGTGAATGTTTGAATGCCTTGTATGCTTGCAGTGAGTGCTTGGTGATTGCAGTGAATGGCTGAATAACTTGAATGATTGCAGTGAAAACTTGAATGATTGCAGTGCATATTTGAATGACATGAATGGTTTCAGTGAATGCTTGAATGCCTTGCATGCTTGCAGTGATCGACCTGCAGCTCCAAGGCCTTGAATGCTTGCTGTGGCCGAGCTAAAGCTCCCAGGCCTTGTTTACTTGCAGTATGTGAGCTGCAGCTACAGGGCCATGAATGGCTATAAGGGTTGAGCTATAGCTTCTGGCCTTCACTGCTTTCAGTGGGCAAATTGCAACTCATAGGCCTTGAAGGTTTGCAATGATCGAGCTGCAGCTCCTGGGCCATGTATGCTTGCAGTGGTCGAACTACCTTCTCCTGGGACTGAAATGCTTCCAGTGGTCGAATTGCAGCTTCTGGGCTTTGTATGCTTACGTAAGGTCATACCTGTCCTAAGCTCTCTGGGAGTTAGCGTGGGGTGTCAGCGAGCACCGAGGCTTGTAATAGTGTTTTAGAATCTCAGGTTAAAATGTTGAAGAAAGAGGTTCTACTTCTTCAGGAGGAAAATAGAAGGCCTAGATGGGTTTGGGAGTGAGTGTGAGATGGATGGGGCTAGTAAGGAGGAAATGGTGACCAGCAGTGAGAGTTGCAGCTGCTTTAAGTGGCAAGAGGCTCACAATTCAGGAAGAAGGAAGATAAGGAGGGTTAATAGAGAAAATGTGAAGGTAGGAAATCGATTCTCTGTTCTCCAGGACAAGTGTACTTTAGTGGTTAGCGAGGATAAAGGTATCACTGACTCCCCTGCTAATCAAGGTAAGAATATTCTAATTGTAGGAGATTCTCAGATAAGATATATGCTTCGTACTCTTTGTAACAGAGACAGGAAGGCCAGACAGGTGTGCCTCCCAGGAGCTGGTGTTGGTGACATAGTCAGCAGGTTGGATAATATTATGTTAGGTATGGAGAACAAAACCATTATCTGTCTTAATGCTGGGGGTAATGACATTGGGAAGGGCAGGAGACAGGAGCTACTGGATAAGTACAGGTCAGGCATAGAAGTAGTCAGGTCTAAGGGAGGGATCCCAAAAATATGTATCTTGTGCAAGAAAGGTATAAAATACCGACAATATGAAAGTTTAGACACATGTGCAACATCTGAATATCTTTATTGTAGACGTTTCGCTATCCAGTGGCTTTATCAATACAGATTCAAGGACATAATTAGAAGGCAGTAGAACTATATACAAAAGTTAAGGTAATCAGTCCCTCAGCCTTGGAGTTAGTGTTCACAGCATCGTGGTGGAGGAGAATCTGGAGCAAAGGCAAGAAGACTGGCGGTTATATAGGCGTCAGTGGATAAGGACGTGTAGCAGACGAGGGCATAGTCACAGGTAGGCGGGATTCCCCAGTGGAAGTAGGTCCTACCCAAAGAGATGGGTTAGTTGTAGCAGCCGAGAAGAAGGTCTTGTAGATGTCCTCTGAACCAAGATTCCATGGTGTTGAAGTAGTTTAATTGTAGCACATGTGTCTTGCTTCTTGCAGTCTCAGGTTGCAACTTTTGGGTCTTGTATGCTTGCATTTAAGCTGAAGCTCCTGGACCTAGTATTATACTGGTTAACAATTTTTGAAAAATTGTATGCTTCTCAAATGAGAATAGTTAATTCTTACGTATTTTCATGTCCGAATCCAAATATCACCTTGAAAAATGCTTATAGGTTTAAAGATACGATGTGATGTAGTCCAGCTGGGCTTGTGAGGTCTCTGGGGAGACCTAATTTAACCAATTATATGGTCACACCTTGCCTTGGCAAACGTCTGTAGCCACGCCCACGTCTGAGGTCTTTTGTTCTTGACGCCTCAGACCTAGGCGTCAGGTCGTACACGTGGTTGTGGAGGGTGCTTGGACCACCATAAAAGCCCAAGGAAGAGCATGATCATGAGATTGGAGCGGAGCTGCTGCTAGGGTGCAGAGCTCCTGAGCAGAAGATTCGAGCGGAGCTGCTGCTGGGATGCAGAGCTCCTGAGGAGAGACTTCGAGCGGAGCTGCTGCTGGGGTGCAGGGCTCGGGAGAAGGCTGCTGAAGTCTCTGGAGGAGACTGTTGGAGGCATTGGACAGAGTACTGGCTTGGCGCATTACTCGTGCAGTATAGGTCTTGGGACCTGTGGCTTAGTTCCTGTAGTGAACTGTCCTCTGTGCTATATTGTAAGTTATATTCATTTTCGTCGAGATGATTGTATTTCCCTGTCTCACTGCTTATGTGTACCACCCCATTTATCTAAACCACAATAATGCTCTGTTCCCAAATATATTATTGTACAAAGACTTAATAATAAACTGTGTTTGAGTAGAATAGTAATATTCTCTGCCCACCGTTATTTATTCTTTTTTCTTATATTTTATTATGTTTATATGAGTGAAGAATGGGCGAGGCATATGTTAGTGAGTAGTGTAGAGTTAATGAGAGTGTCGTGGTGGTCACCACTGACCTGTCATTACCTACCTGCCTCCGCTAATCATCACACTCCTACCACCTCGCCTGCCTCTCCCCTGCCTACATAATCCCTTACTCCCATATTCCCCTTATATCCTATTCAATCATTACCCCCCTACATGACATGGTGTCTAAGCGGTGGTGGTTCTTATTATTTTTATAGTAGGAACCAGTCCCATGTGCCTTATTTTTGACTGCTCGGTTATACTTGTTATGCTACCATTTGCTACCACTTTTTTTTTTCTTGTGTGTAAAATCTAAAGTGAATATCTGTATGATATTATAATCCTAGTAACCTTAACTGTCCTTTTTTGACGGTGGGTCTGAATAATTGTTTGGTTTGACTTTGGTGGAGTTGGTTGTTGGTTTGAGATAAATGGTGGAGAATATCAGTATTTGGGTGAGACTTTTCGGGGAAGCAATTACTGGCCGAAATTGAATATTAGGAATGAGAAGTCACCCAGCCCGCCTTGGAAGACTTACCCACAACTGTCACCCATTGAAGAGTTGCCTATGATTGCTGTCCACCTGATGTGCCCAGTCACCCAGCTGATATGCCCAGTCACCCAGCTGATGTGCCCCAGTAGATGTATTGCTGCCCTGGTCTGTCATCCAGTGTAGTGGGTGTCTGTCTGCGTCACCCAGCCTCTGTGACCATCACCCACGGACCGCGAGTTACCCGCAGTTGCCAGGGATGGGTGACCGCACCTGCTGTTGATGACCTGAAGTGACCTCACCTCACCCCGAGCAACTGACCATTGCCTGCTACTGCTGATGTCGGCTGCTGTGATGCTGTCTATGCTGTGGCCGTGCTGTGATGCTGTCTGCTATGCTGTGGCCGTGCTGTGATGCTGGGACCGTGCTGCGATGCTGTGGCCGTGCTGTGTGCTGCTGTGATGCGGCCGTGCTGTGATGTTGAGATGCTGCGGTCGTGCGATGATGTTGAGATGCTGCGGCCGTGCTGTGATGCTGGGACCGTGCTGCGATGCTGTGGCCGTGCTGTGTGCTGCTGTGATACGGCCGTGCTGTGATGCTGCGATGCTGCCTAGCTCAAGAGGAGGAGATGGCGGTGATGCTGCAGTGGTGTGTGAGGGATTCTGGCTGGTGTGCCAGGACAGGAGAATCTACTATAAAGGAGTTGCCATCCTCGGAGATGTGGAAGGACGTGAGCCGCGGAGATGGACTCCAGCTGCTGGGACCAGCCTGCTTTCAAGGGCGGCATGGAGGTGTATCCTGCCTTGCTGGTCGACCTGTGCGACAGGTATGCGGGGATGCCCGGCCAGCCATGAGAGACAATTAAGAGTGTGAGATGTCCCCAGCCTACTTTGACTTGCCAGAAGTGTTAGTGTTACCTGTGTGAAATAAGGTGACCTTGAAAACGGTCCAGTGATTATGGCCGCCTTGTTTTATGAGGCCAGTGAATCCTAGTAGTGGCATAGGATAATGGAGGGTCTTAGCTGCGATGCCTGCCCTGTCTCGATTTTCAGATGTTGTAGTGTGCATGTGAAGTGTGCCGAAAATGCGACCTTGGTGGTCGTGAAGTGGTCCAGTTGCAGTTACTTGAAAGAATGCAACCCGTTGGAGCAGTTTTCCACGCCATAGAAGCCTAGAGAGGTTTGGCCCAATGGTTAACGTGCGAGGGTGACTAGCATTGGCTAGTGCATTTCTAGTAGAAGTAGGGAAGGCACTGGAGCCCGATATTTAGGTTTAAGGAGAAATGACGGGTAAGGAGGCTTTGCACCAGAGAGCGACTATTATGCTGGCCAACTGCCAGAGGTACTGATTATGCTGCCTTGTGGTAGTTGAGGAGGTTGAGGGAAATATAATTGTATTATGTATAATTTTGTCTTTGTATTGTAATAGATTTAAGGGATTAGGATTAAAATAGTCTAATAACTAGGGCAAATTGTCCTAGTTCTCAGATATTTTAAATTGGGGGAGAAAGGGGGATGTGATGTAGTCCAGCTGGGCTTGTGATGTCTCTGGGGAGACCTAATTTAACCAATTATATGGTCACACCTTGCCTTGGCAAACGTCTGTAGCCACGCCCACGTCTGAGGTCTTTTGTTCTTGACGCCTCAGACCTAGGCGTCAGGTCGTACACGTGGTTGTGGAGGGTGCTTGGACCACCATAAAAGCCCAAGGAAGAGCATGATCATGAGATTGGAGCGGAGCTGCTGCTGGGGTGCAGAGCTCCTGAGCAGAAGATTCGAGCGGAGCTGCTGCTGGGATGCAGAGCTCCTGAGGAGAGACTTCGAGCGGAGCTGCTGCTGGGGTGCAGGGCTCGGGAGAAGGCTGCTGAAGTCTCTGGAGGAGACTGTTGGAGGCATTGGGCAGAGTACTGGCTTGGCGCATTACTCGTGCTGTATAGGTCTTGGGACCTGTGGCTTAGTTCCTGTAGTGAACTGTCCTCTGTGCTATATTGTAAGTTATATTCATTTTCGTCGAGATGATTGTATTTCCCTGTCTCACTGCTTATGTGTACCACCCCATTTATCTAAACCACAATAATGCTCTGTTCCCAAATATATTATTGTACAAAGACTTAATAATAAACTGTGTTTGAGTAGAATAGTAATATTCTCTGCCCACCGTTATTTATTCTTTTTTCTTATATTTTATTATGTTTATATGAGTGAAGAATGGGCGAGCCATATGTTAGTGAGTAGTGTAGAGTTAATGAGAGTGTCGTGGTGGTCACCACTGACCTGTCATTACCTACCTGCCTCCGCTAATCATCACACTCCTACCACCTCGCCTGCCTCTCCCCTGCCTACATAATCCCTTACTCCCATATTCCCCTTATATCCTATTCAATCATCACCCCCCTACATGACAACGAGACGTGTAATAATTGATTATTTTATTATAATGTGCAATATGTGTTAGTATGTTTTAAACTTATCCGTACCTACTCTCTGTCTTTTTGCTTGACGCTTATAGTGGGCTGAAGAATAATCTCTGACAATGTCAAGCAATAGTCTACAAGCATTCTTGTGCTCCATTTGCCCTGGTACCATTTTTCCATGGTTGAAATATCGTGGTGAAACCTTTCACCATGTTCGTCACTAACTGCTCCACAGTTCGGTGGAAAAATATCTACATGTGAGTGAAAAGTGGATTGTAAGTGACATGTTACATCCCATTTTCTTGTAAGCCTTGATGAGGTTTTCCACCAATTCTTCATAGTTGCCTTCCCTTCTGTTTCCGAGAAATCCCTTCGCCACTAACTTGAATGCTTCCCAAGCAGCTTTTTCCTCCCCATGAAGGTCGTCTGATTCAAAGTCATCATCTTTAACAAACTCGAATCTGAGGACCATTGAAGACTCCCTCTCTTATCTTAGCGTCGCTCAGTGAGGGGAATTTTGATGTTAAATACTTGAATACCTGACCGGATTTGTCCCTAGCTTTTCACAAAGCTTTTTATGAGCCTCAGTTTTATGTATAGTGGTGGTAGCAAAATTTTGTTTGGCTCAATGAGAGGTGGATGTTGAACCTTTTTCATCCCAGACTCCCATGATTGACGAGGTGGCCAGTCTCTCCTGATGTAGTGGGAACCTCTTGCACGGCTGTCCTATTTACATAGAAAGCAGCAGTACTTGCTGTATCGGCCCTGCAAGCCCATCACAAGAGCAACAACCCCTAAGATACCACAGAGATGCCATTGGTGTTCATCATATTTCATGTAATTGCAACATATGCTTTATATTCTCATAAGTTTCTTTCATATGTGGTGCATAGCCCACAGGTACTGATGGTTTACTATTGCCGTTATGCAGCAAGACAACTTTCAGACTCGTTTTTGATAAACATATAAACAGCCTCCAGTGACTGGAAGCTGTTCATATATATATATATATATATATATATATATATATATATATATATATATATATATATATATATATATATATATATATATATATATATATATATATATATATATATATATATATATATGTCGTGCCGAATATGTAAAACTGGTCAATTAGCAAGAACTCGTTTAAAATTAAGTCCTTTCTAAAATTTTCTCTTATACGTTTAAAGATATATTTTTTTCATTAATGTTAATGTAAAAATTTATAATTTTGCTCCAAAAGAATCTTAGAAAACTTACCTAACCTTATTATAACAAGAACAATTTATTTTAGCCTAACCCAACTAAATATATTTTAGATTTGTTTACAATAATTTAATACTAAACAAACACAGTGAAATATATTTTTTTCGTTAGGTTCAGAATGATTTTGGAGAAATTATTCCATACACAAATTTTCGCTTGTCCTATATGGCAAGATGAGCGTTGCTATTTAAGCCAAGATCGCAAGTTCTGCCTATTCGGCACGACATATATATATATATATATATATATATATATATATATATATATATATATATATATATATATATATATATATATATATATATATATATATATATATATATATATATATATATATATATATATATATATATATATATACATAATATAGGGGGTGGTAGGAGAAAATTCTCAAACAGCTTCAAGGAGAATCTTGAGTTTTCCCTGAAGCAAGTTTATTCTTTTCTCTGAGGATGAGGGTCCCCATGACAGTTCTAGAGGTGGTACCTCCCTATATTTTTATATATATATATATATATATATATATATATATATATATTTATATATATATATATATATATATATATATATATATATATATATATATATATATATATATATATATATATATATATGCAAAACAACCACTCTGAAAGAATAGAGAAATTCCAAGTGCTTTCGTGACTACTCACATTATCAAGGAACTATGAAAGTGAAGCATCCAAGAAAGCTATAGAAGGGGTCCGGCCAGCACCTCACTATCAGATCCCACAACAGTTAAACACGTGACGCGCGGCGAGCCAACTTGGATAGGTCCTTTGCACAACTCACCCCCAAGCTATTTATTTTTCCAGTGTATTATTAAATTCTTCCCAAATTCTATTAATTATAAATGGATCTAATTTATATAAACCAAAGGAAACATTCATATTATTGTCAAAACTGCTTTTTATGAAACAAGATTCAATTATATTCCTGTCGACCATGGACTTGCTTGATACTACTTTCTCAACTTTTTGAAAATCAATTGGATGGTTAAAATCTCTTACATGAATAAATAGAGCATTGGAATCTTGTCCAGTTCTAATGCTATATTTATGTTGTTTTAATCTTAGTTCGAGATTTTTACCAGTTTGACCGTAATAAACTTTATCGCAAATTTTACAAGGAATCTTATAGACACATCCATCAGCATTTTGGGGGGAATTCTTTATCAAAAGTTTTTTTACTGTATCAAGATTTTTGAATACAACTTTAATATTAAAAGTCTTAAGAAGAGAAGGCATATCAACCAAGTTTTCATGGTAAGGGAGAACCAACATATTTTTAGTTGAATAAGGCTGGTTGCCCCTTTTTGGATTATAAAAAGTGTTTCTAGAAACTTTAAAAGATTTATCAATTACATTTCATGGGTATTTTAAATCATTACCTATTTCATAAATTTTGGATATTTCCTCATCTATGAACTCAGGACTACAAATTCGTAAAGCTCTCAAAAACATTGATGAGAAAACAGACAGTTTGACTCTATCTTGATGCGAGGAATGATAGTGGACATAGGAACAGTTATTTGTAGGTTTTCTGTAAATTTTAAATTTGAATTCATTATTACCCTTAATAATTAAAACATCTAGAAAAGGCAATGAGTTATTTTCTTCAAACTCAACAGTAAAGTTTATAGAATGGGCTAAGCTATTTAATTTTCCAAGAAAATGGTGTATATCTACATTTTTGGGCATAAGACACAAAATATCATCAACATATCTGAACCATTTAGCTCTATTAGGGAGGATTGTGTTAAGCAACCTTGTTTCAAAAAATTCCATGTATAGGTTACTAAGAACAGGTGAAAGAGGATTTCCCATTGCCATACCAAACTTCTGAGTGTAAAACTTATCATTAAATACAAATTTTGCATCAACAATGCAAAGTTTAATAAATTTAATGATAGTAGGAACTGGCAATGGTAAATCATAGTTAACGAGTTCTTCAGATAAGAAACTTAATAAATCATCAACAGGAACTTTCGTAAACAAGGAAGTAACATCAAGACTAACCATGTTAAAATCATTTAAGTCAGTCAAGGAGCTTAATTTATCAACCAAGTCTATGTTGTTTTTAACATTAAAGTTAGAAATTTTGCCAACAATAGGGCTCAAAATATCAACAAGCCATTTGGATAATTTATATGAAACTGACCCTATGGAGCTAATAATTGGTCTGACTGGATTCCCTGGTTTGTGTGTTTTTATTAGTCCATACATGTAAGGTAAAGATGGATTAGTGGAAGTAAATTGTTTGACTAATTCATCTTTGCCTTTCAGTAGAAGTTTTATTGTTTTATTGAAATTGCTGTTAACGGTTTCTAGGGGATTTTTCCTAAGTTTAGAATAGGTTTCAGTATCATCTAAGAGATTATTCATTTTTTCTTGGTAATCATTTTCTTTCATAATTACTATTGCATTTATTTTGTCTGCTTTAGTAAGGCGCAAATTTTTATTGTTATTAAGTGTATCATAAGCCTTAAAGAATCTTTGAGGGCAATTGGGAATGTTTGGTTTTAACATAGAGCTGTATACCATTCCTTTACTAATATTAATTTCATCAGAGGATAAATCAGAAAATTTTTCAAAGTTACAAAAGGCTTTTGCAATTTCAACATTATTAAGTTTTTTTGAAGTTGCAAAACTTAGGCCAAAACCTAGAGCAGCAGTTGTATGTTTGTCTAAAATTTCATCTGATAAGTTAATTACAAAATTGTTATTAGCATGCTTTGTCCAATCACTATTTTCAATTAAAATGTCTAATTTTCTTTGTAGTTTGCTCTTGAGTTCATTACAAATTCTTCTGAGTTTATTATAGCAATGATCCAACATACTGTGTTTCCATTCTGATGGAATGGCCTGATTAAAAGAATATTTTTTGTTTCTCAATATTTTGAATGCTTCCTTCTCCTGTATTTTAGTTATTTCAATATGTTTCTGAAGAATAATTCTCATAAAATCATCAAAAGGACGATCTCTCATGTCAAGGAGTCTATTGGGAGAGAGAGATCGTCCTTTTGATGATTTTATGAGAATTATTCTTCAGAAACATATTGAAATAACTAAAATACAGGAGAAGGAAGCATTCAAAATATTGAGAAACAAAAAATACTCTTTTAATCAGGCCATTCCATCAGAATGGAAACACAGTATGTTGGATCATTGCTATAATAAACTCAGAAGAATTTGTAATGAACTCAAGAGCAAACTACAAAGAAAATTAGACATTTTAATTGAAAATAGTGATTGGACAAAGCATGCTAATAACAATTTTGTAATTAACTTATCAGATGAAATTTTAGACAAACATACAACTGCTGCTCTAGGTTTTGGCCTAAGTTTTGCAACTTCAAAAAAACTTAATAATGTTGAAATTGCAAAAGCCTTTTGTAACTTTGAAAAATTTTCTGATTTATCCTCTGATGAAATTAATATTAGTAAAGGAATGGTATACAGCTCTATGTTAAAACCAAACATTCCCAATTGCCCTCAAAGATTCTTTAAGGCTTATGATACCCTTAATAACAATAAAAATTTGCGCCTTACTAAAGCAGACAAAATAAATGCAATAGTAATTATGAAAGAAAATGATTACCAAGAAAAAATGAATAATCTCTTAGATGATACTGAAACCTATTCTAAACTTAGGAAAAATCCCCTAGAAACCGTTAACAGCAATTTCAATAAAACAATGAAACTTCTACTGAAAGGCAAAGATGAATTAGTCAAACAATTTACTTCCACTAATCCATCTTTACCTTACATGTATGGACTAATAAAAACACACAAACCAGGGAATCCAGTCAGACCAATTATTAGCTCCATAGGGTCAGTTTCATATAAATTATCCAAATGGCTTGTTGATATTTTAAGCCCTATTGTTGGCAAAATTTCTAACTTTAATGTTAAAAACAACATAGACTTGGTTGATAAATTAAGCTCCTTGACTGACTTAAATGATTTTAACATGGTTAGTTTTGATGTTACTTCTTTGTTTACGAAAGTTCCTGTTGATGATTTATTAAGTTTCTTATCTGAAGAACTCGTTAACTATGATTTACCATTGCCAGTTCCTACTATCATTAAACTTATTAAACTTTGCATTGTTGATGCAAAATTTGTATTTAATGATAAGTTTTACACTCAGAAGTTTGGTATGGCAATGGGAAATCCTCTTTCACCTGTTTTTAGTAACCTATACATGGAATTTTTTGAAACAAGGTTGCTTAACACAATCCTCCCTAATAGAGCTAAATGGTTCAGATATGTTGATGATATTTTGTGTCTTATGCCCAAAAATGTAGATATACACCATTTTCTTGGAAAATTAAATAGCTTAGCCCATTCTATAAACTTTACTGTTGAGTTTGAAGAAAATAACTCATTGCCTTTTCTAGATGTTTTAATTATTAAGGGTAATAATGAATTCAAATTTAAAATTTACAGAAAACCTACAAATAATTGTTCCTATGTCCACTATTATTCCTCGCATCAAGATAGAGTCAAACTGTCTGTTTTCTCATCAATGTTTTTGAGAGCTTTACGAATTTGTAGTCCTGAGTTCATAGATGAGGAAATATCCAAAATTTATGAAATAGGTAATGATTTAAAATACCCAAGAAATGTAATTGATAAATCTTTTAAAGTTGCTAGAAACACTTTTTGTAATCCAAAAAGGGGCAACCAGCCTTATTCAACTAAAAATATGTTGGTTCTCCCTTACCATGAAAACTTGGTTGATATGCCTTCTCTTCTTAAGACTTTTAATATTAAAGTTGTATTCAAAAATCTTGATACAGTAAAAAAAACTTTTGATAAAGAATTCCCCCCAAAATGCTGATGGATGTGTCTATAAGATTCCTTGTAAAATTTGCGATAAAGTTTATTACGGTCAAACTGGTAAAAGTCTAGAACTAAGATTAAAACAACATAAATATAGCATTAGAACTGGACAAGATTCCAATGCTCTATTTATTCATGTAAGAGATTTTAACCATCCAATTGATTTTCAAAAAGGTGAGAAAGTAGTATCAAGCAAGTCCATGGTCGACAGGAATATAATTGAATCTTGTTTCATAAAAAGCAGTTTTGACAATAATATGAATATTTCCTTTGGTTTATATAAATTAGATCCATTTATAATTAATAGAACTTGGGAAGAATTTAATAATACACTGGACAAATAATTTTTAAATTTTCTTGGGTAGAATAGCTTGGGGGTGAGTTGTGCAAAGGACCTATCCAAGTTGGCTCGCCGCGCGTCACGTGTTTAACCGTTGTGGGATCTGATAGTGAGGTGCTGCCGGACCCCTTATATAGCTTCCTTGGATGCTTCACTTTCATAGTTCCTTGATAATGTGAGTAGTCACGAAAGCGCTTGGAATTTCTCTATTCTTTCAGAGTGGTTGTTTTGCATATTTTGAAATCACCTGTTTACTGTGATCTTATTGCATATATATAAATGTATAAATGCTTAACAATTAGCAAATGCCAAATTATTTACAAGCATTGTCTCTACGTCCACAGCAGGACTCGAACCTGCTAACTCTGTATCAGAGTTAACAGTTCTTTACCACGAGACTAGACCTGCGATAAGTATAGGCGCTTAGCCGAAGCTAAGCGATGTTACCCCATACCCCCGGGCATCAAGTTCGTTTTGAAAGTTATTTAACCGAATCCTGCCATATGCAGTGGACAACGAATGAGATTTGAAATGCTTAACAATTTGCAAACAGGCGAAATTATTTACATTGTCTCTGGGTCCACAGCAGGACTTAACAGTGCTTAGCTTCGGCTAAGCGCCCATACTTGTCGCAGGTCTAGTCTCGTGGTAAAGTACTGTGAACTCTGATACAGAGTTAGCAGGTTCGAGTCCTGCTATGGACGTAGAGACAATGTTTATATATATATATATATATATATATATATATATATATATATATATATATATATATATATATATATCACCGTAAATTTACCATACTTCAATTTGGTGTTGACGAGTTCCTACATGAGATTAGTAAGTGTAGAGAGGACTCTTTACATGTACAGTAAACTGTTTTGGTTAGCACCTAACACAGGACTTCAGGAATCTCTTGGCTGCCTGCCCACCACCTTGAGTTGGCGGGGCGCAGTGAGCGGGGCACTGGGCACACTACAAAGTTTTGGACTCAACGCGCGTGATATTTTAGTAACGTTATGTGCGTAAATGTAAGGCACTATGGTTGTAGGGAGGGAGGGAAGGAGAGACGGTGGGAGGGGCATTTCAGGCACACATCCAACCGCAGAGTTTTTGGATGAACGCATTTGATATTAGAACGCAAGTGTTTTTACTCACATTTGCATGGTCGTGTTTGCATGGGTCAGTTTATAGCTCTCGTCCCTCAATTTAACTCTGGTTGATCGGCTTTACTGATATGTGCTACAGAGTATACCTACTCTCGACATTGTGACTATGTTTATCTTAACTATCCAATCGTTCAGTTATTATTTAGCTGTGTACGAATGGTATATAAAACCGACAAGATGAGATTAAGACACATGTGCAACATCTGGGTATCTTTATTGTAGACGTTTCGCCATCCAGTGGCTTTATCAATACAAATTCTAGGACATAACTTGAAGACAGTAGAACTATGTACAGAAGATGAGGTAATCAGTCCCTCAACCTAGGAGTAGGTGCGAAGAGCACCATAGTCGTGGAGATTCTGAAGCAGAAGAAAGGATCCTGGCGCTTATATAGTAACGTCAGGTGTAGCAGACGAGGGCATAATCACTGGTAGGCGGAATTCCCCAGTGGAAGTAGGTCCTTCCCAAAGAGATGGGTTAGTTGTAGTAGTAGTTCTCGTAGTCGTGAAGGTTATGTACATGTCCTCAGAATTAAGATTCCATGATGTTGCAGTGTCTGACAAGTTGTGTACGAATGGTATATATAAGCGCCAGGATCCTTTCTTCTGCTTCAGAATCTCCACGACTATGGTGCTCTTCGCACCTACTCCTAGGTTGAGGGACTGATTACCTCATCTTCTGTACATAGTTCTACTGTCTTCAAGTTATGTCCTAGAATTTGTATTGATAAAGCCACTGGATGGCGAAACGTCTACAATAAAGATACCCAGATGTTGCACATGTGTCTTAATCTCATCTTGTCGGTATTATATACCATTCGTACACAACTTGTCAGACACTGCAACATCATGGAATCTTAATTCTGAGGACATGTACATAACCTTCACGGCTATGACAACTACTACTACAACTAACCCATCTCTTTGGGAAGGACCTACTTCCACTGGGGAATCCCGCCTACCAGTGAATATGCCCTCGTCTGCTACACCTGACGTTACTATATAAGCGCCAGGATCCTTTCTTCTGCTTCAGAATCTCCACGACTATGGTGCTGTTCGCACCTACTCCTAGGTTGAGGGACTGATTACCTCATCTTCTGTACATAGTTCTACTGTCTTCAAGTTATGTCCTAGAATTTGTATTGATAAAGCCACTGGATGGCGAAACGTCTACAATAAAGATACCCAGATGTTGCACATGTGTCTTAATCTCATATTATTTAGCTGTCATATGTGACTCATAACTCTCTCTCACCGCTCTAGCAAACTGGTTTTTTTTGTACTTTTTTTATCTTTATAGTATTTTGGATGTCCTGATCATATTTTTCATGCTAAAATTGTCGGAAATGACGTGTTTTCTCTCGTTTCTTCATGCGCTTGACCAAGCACCTGCTCCATGCAGGCGCCCAATATTTCAATGTACGCCTGACCACAGTTGTGAATGTTACAAATTAAAGCATATCATTTTCCAAATCTTTCTTTTTCCTAGAATATTACCTTCCGTGTCTCGCCTCACATGATGTACTCCATGTCTGGTCGTTTTACTCAATCCTCAAGTTTCATTACTAAAACTTATCTGGATGCGAAAAGTGGGTCATAATAAGTGTGTATGCACCTGGAGAAGAGAGGAATGTAGAGGAGAGAGAGAGATTTTGGGAGATGTTAAGTGAATGTATAGGAGCCTTTGAAACAAGTGAGAGAGTAATTGTGGTAGAGGATCTGAATGCTAAAGTAGGAGAAACTTTTAGAGAGGGTGTGGTAGGTAAGTTTGGGGTGCCAGGTGTAAATGATAATGGGAGCCCTTTGATTGAACTTTGTATAGAAAGGGGTTTAGTTATAGGTAATACATATTTTAAGAAAAAGAGGATAAATAAGTATACAAGATATGATGTAGGGCGAAATGACAGTAGTTTGTTGGATTATGTATTGGTAGATAAAAGACTGTTGAGTAGACTTCAGGATGTACATGTTTATAGAGGGGCCACAGACATATCAGATCACTTTCTAGTAGTAGCTACACTGAGAGTAAAAGGTAGATGGGATACAAGGAGAATAGAAGCATCAGGGAAGAGTGAGGTGAAGGTTTATAAACTAAAAGAGGAGGCAGTTAGGGTAAGATATAAACAGCTATTGCAGGATAGATGGGCTAATGAGAGCATAGGCAATGGGGTCGAAGAGGTATGGGGTAGGTTTAAAAATGTAGTGTTAGAGTGTTCAGCAGAAGTATGTTGTTACAGGAAAGTGGGTGCGGGAGGGAAGAGGAGCGAATGGTTGAATGATGATGTCAAGAGAGTAGTAAGGGAGAAAAAGTTAGCATATGAGAAGTTTCTACAAAGTAGAAGCGATGCAAGGAGGGAAGAGTATATGGAGAAAAAGAGAGAGGTTAAGAGAGTGGTGAAGCAATGTAAAAAGAGAGCAAATGAGAGAGTGGGTGAGATGTTATCAAGAAATTTTGTTGAAAATAAGAAAAAGTTTTTGAGTGAGATTAACAAGTTAAGGAAGCCTAGAGAACAAATGGATTTGTCAGTTAAAAATAGGAGAGGAGAGTTATTAAATGGAGAGTTAGAGGTATTGGGAAGATGGAGGGAATATTTTGAGGAATTGTTAAATGTTGATGAAGATAGGGAAGCTGTGATTTCGTGTATAGGGCAAGGAGGAATGACATCTTGTAGGAGTGAGGAAGAGCCAGTTGTGAGTGTGGGGGAAGTTCGTGAGGCAGTAGGTAAAATGAAAGGGGGTAAGGCAGCCGAGATTGATGGGATAAAGATAGAAATGTTAAAAGCAGGTGGGGATATAGTTTTGGAGTGGTTCGTGCAATTATTTAATAAATGTATGGAAGAGGGTAAGGTACCTAGGGATTGGCAGAGAGCATGCATAGTTCCTTTGTATAAAGGCAAAGGGGACAAAAGAGAGTGCAAAAATTATAGGGGGATAAGTCTGTTGAGTATACCTGGTAAAGTGTATTGTAGAGTTATTATTGAAAGAATTAAAAGTAAGACGGAGAATAGGATAGCAGATGAACAAGGAGGCTTTAGGAAAGGTAGGGGGTGTGTGGACCAGGTGTTTACAGTGAAACATATAAGTGAACAGTATTTAGATAAGGCTAAAGAGGTCTTTGTGGCATTTATGGATTTGGAAAAGGCGTATGACAGGGTGGATAGGGGGGCAATGTGGCAGATGTTGCAGGTGTATGGTGTAGGAGGTAGGTTACTGAAAGCGGTTAAGAGTTTTTATGAGGATAGTGAGGCTCAAGTTAGAGCATGTAGGAAAGAGGGAAATTATTTCCCAGTAAAAGTAGGCCTTAGACAAGGATGTGTGATGTCACCGTGGTTGTTTAATATATTTATAGATGGGGTTGTAAGAGAAGAAAATGCGAGGGTCTTGGCAAGAGGCATGGAGTTAAAAGATAAAGAATCACACATAAAGTGGGAGTTGTCACAATTGCTCTTTGCTGATGACACTGTGCTCTTGGGAGATTCTGAAGAGAAGTTGCAGAGATTGGTGGATGAATTTGGTAGGGTGTGCAAAAGAAGAAAATTAAAAGTGAATACAGGAAAGAGTAAGGTTATGAGGATAACATAAAGATTAGGTGATGAAAGATTGGATATCAGATTGGAGGGAGAGAGTATGGAGGAGGTGAATGTATTCAGATATTTGGGAGTGGACGTGTCAGCAGATGGGTCTATGAAAGATGAGGAGTCTGTGGAGACAAAGAACTTTGTCCTTGGAGGCAAAGAGGGGAATGTATGAGAGTATAGTTTTACCAACTCTCTTATATGGGTGTGAATCATGGGTGATGAATGTTGCAGCGAGGAGAAGGCTGGAGGCAGTGGAGATGTCATGTCTGAGGGCAATGTGTGGTGTGAATATAATGCAGAGAATTCGTAGTTTGGAAGTTAGGAGGAGGTGCGGGATTACCAAAACTGTTGTCCAGAGGGCTGAGGAAGGGTTGTCGAGGTGGTTCGGACATGTAGAGAGAATGAAGCGAAACAGAGTGACTTCAAGAGTGTATCAGTCTGTAGTGGAAGGAAGGCGGGGTAGGGGTCGGCCTAGGAAAGGTTGGAGGGAGGGGGTAAAGGAGGTTTTGAGTGCGAGGGGCTTGGACTTCGAGCAGGCATGCGTGAGCGTGTTTGATAGGAGTGAATGGAGACAAATGGTTTTTAATACTTGACGTGCTGTTGGAGTGTGAGCAAAGTAACGTTTATGAAGGGGTTCAGGGAAACCGGCAGGCCGGACTTGAGTCCTGGAGATGGGAAGTACAGTGCCTGCACTCTGAAGGAGGGGTGTTAATGTTGCAGTTTAAAAACTGTAGTGTAAAGCAATCTTCTGGCAAGACAGTGATGGAGTGAATGATGGTGAAAGTTTTTCTTTTTCGGGCCACCCTGCCTTGGTGGG